>NC_056729.1:1190287002-1190587002 GCF_019279795.1 Protopterus annectens | reverse complement strand
CACATGGAAGACGCTCTAACTGAGAATCGAACTGGCAATGTCTAACTGTGAGGTGACAACGCTATAATAACTATAAATATCACAAAACCTAACAACTACTTGCCCCAGATCCTCACCACTGCCTTTGCTGATGCTTTTTTTCTGATGGTTGCCAGGGCCACCATTAGATCTATTTCCTCAGATTCTTAGCATTGATTATATGCCAAATACCTTCAGAATCAAGCAAGTCAAATATGTCCTTAAAGTCCCCTCTATGGATTTTCTACCTAATGTTCATCAGAACATGGGCAGTAATGTGAGAACCTGGAGATATGTTGCAGAAAGAGTTTAGATTGGCTATGGAAGGCAAAAACTGTGTGATAGGTCAGTGTCAACCAAACTGGTCTCCTTTGCTGGACTAGGAAGATCAGTCCTATTCTGCTGAGTTAGTATATAAAATTGAGAAGCAGGACCAGGGGAAACCCTTCTGTGTTGACTAGGGAAAATACTAGTGTGGCAAAAAAATTCAACTCTAATGCTGTGCCAAATATTCTCCCACTACCTTCCTCTGGAAGGGAATTGACAAAGTCATCAAAATATTCATCAGTTGTATTACCCATTTCTGTTACCTCCAACTCTGATGCCCCCTTAAGTAGTTACCTTCGATGTCAGCCACATCATCCATCAATGAAGCTGAATTCTACCTTGTAGCTGGGGTCTTTTTTAGCCCTTCTCCTTGTCTTCATCTGAGAGTTGGACCCCACCATTGATTCCACTTTTGACACTGGTAAAGTTCCTGCCCTGCCAACCAAATCTTGGTCCAGCATCTGAACTGCCTCCAAATTATAAAATAAACTCAGGTCTTCTTGGGATATCTGGTGCCATCTGTCTTTGAGTACCTGTAGATACCAAGGACATGTAAACAAAATTGAGAGAGTAAGAACATTAGCCGCCAAAACCTCTGCACTGCCAAATTTGTACCTGTGAACTGACAGTGCTCACGATTCTACCCCCCACACAAAAAGATTTTCTTCTAACACGTATTTTATCTAACACATGGATGAGAATGTTTTCTTTATTCATTATTATGAGTTACAAATAATCCTTAAACTTCTGATAAAAAAAGAAAAAAAAACTTCTTGGCATTAATCAATTCCACTTAGTACTACTCAGTCAAAACATGCCTGTAGAGTGATCTAAAGTAGCTGCCATAAATCAGGTAAACATCTTAATTATATTATTAACAATTATTATATAATTATTAATGTATTATTGTATTAATGCATGATTCTCCAGATTAATGAGGGCAATACTAGTTAACTGTATGTTTCCATGAGAACAATTCAAATTAAAGACATTTGACTAATAACAGTAGCACAATGTCATAACCAAAACAGTAGATGGTGAAAAGGCTCTGTATGGGTTCCAGATGCTCTGATGCTGCAGCATTCCAGAAAGTGATGATACCATTTTCAACATTTCTGATAGGTCCTTTGACTGGAACCAATAAGAAATGCCCCTTGTAACCTCTTAATTCTGGATATTTATGGCAGAAACAAGTGAGAGCTTAAAAATTAACCCATAAAACAACCATGAACATCCTCTGCTCAAAATGAATAAATTAAAAAAAAACAGTTCCTGGGTATGCCAATGATACCACAAAGCTGACTGTAGCCCTAAAGTAGTAAAATGTTAGTTGCATTAATAAAAGGATCTTAAGCTAGCTCCTTAACATAAGTCTCACTCCTTTAGCCCAACAGTTGGACAAAGGTTAGTGGGATGGGAGTACAAAAATTAAAATGGGAGCAGACTCTAAATACTACTCTTATACTGGGTAACATGAAAGCATAAACATTAGTGTTAGTATGCCATTACTAAAGAATATGAAGTCTGAAAGACGAAGTGTATGCCACTGTTTTGCACCCCCCCATCCTCCATGATTTCCTGGAACCAAAACCACTCTTAGTAATAGGCTAAAACTAAAATGAGGTAAAAATCTGGCCCCCCAGACTAATAGAGTGATTGCTGCCAGTACAAAACCACTTAAGCCTGGACAGCCAGAGAATGAACCCTTTCAAAGGATAACCCTACACTAGAATGAAATGAATGAGAATGGCTACTTGACAAGCAAGTTTTTTTTTTCTCAGAATATATGACTGAATGTTATCATAAAACAATGAGACCAGAAGACTACCTGAGTCAAGCAAAAAAAAAAAAAAATGACTGGTACCAGGACCTACTTGTGAGGTCAGTGACAGATGGCTCCATTGCTTCAACAGATGCTAACATATGACCTGGATCCTGATTTCTGCTGCATAAATTGTGATTAAATGCGAGTGATGCTCACATAAGTAGTGAAGAGGAAGTTTCCACTCAGCCCCACAAAGCTCACAGACAAACAGGGTTACAGGTAAGCCATCCTTGTCAGAAAAATATTAAAGAATAATGAATTTAAACAATTGCACCCATTCAAAACAAACCAATAAATGAAATAATAAGTAAAACAAGCAAAAAAAATTGCCAAGTTATATATTTTCCAACTATTCACACATTTATTTTTACCTTCAGTAGACATCTCATAAAGTAATTCAGGTTCACTGTTACCTCGGAAAGATGCCAGAACAAAAGAGTGACCTCTGCATTGACATATAACCAGTTTCACAAACATCCCTACACATCTCTGATCTCTAATGTATACTACTTCGGCAATGTTGATACCTAAACTAATCTTCTCTTCAGATGCCATTGCATAATAAAAAAATACACTGAAAAAAGAAAAATAAATATCTCAGTACATACTTTAGCCTCTTCTTTTACATCCTAAAGAAAAATGAAGGGTTATAATGTTTATTTATTTATTTACTGATATTTGATAACTGGAAAAGTCCAACCAGGTAGGAATGTAGGAGCCTATTTTCAGTGGAGGCCCAGGGAAAAAAGCTCCAAAGTATTGCAAAACATTTTAAGAATAATAATTCTACAGTCTTTAAAAACAATACAAAAAAATATATATAGTTTAAACAATTATACCAAATTAGAAATAATATGAAAACATTCGTTAAGAATAGACACAAGTTACATGACAATTATTTAATACTTAAAGAAATTTTAACCAGTTTATAGAGAAATTAAAGCTATGTTCATAGGTAGGTACTAGGCTATTAGCCCAAGGGCCTAAGTAAGCCTAGACAAAAAGGTTCCCTGGCTTACGCCACCCAAGAAAGTTAATATCTTGAGCCCCTGTTGAGCAGAGCCACAGAAGTGATCCTCAGGGTGTATTTCCTATTTCCCATCCACTCATCAAAATTTTTCTTGAAGAGTGCTAATGAGGAACTTTGCTTGACATATATGGGTAGCTTGTTCCAGAGTATAGGAGGTTTCTGGGACAGGAATCTATCCCTCCAGCATGTCATGTTTATTGTGGTGACAAGGTTTAGGTCCCTAGAGTGTGTAGCTCGGAGGGATTGGGATTTCTTTAGGTGTAGCATGTCCAACAACTCTGGGTTTAACATAGCTTTATATGTTATGCAGAGATCTCCTCAGAGTAGGCAATATGCTATAGAGTAAACCTGGAATTTTTTGAGATGGTCAGTGTAGGGCATCTGTTTGAGGCCAGTAATTCTCTTAGTGAGGTACTTATGTGGCCTTTCCAGCTGCTGCAGATGTCTTGTGAGGTACATTCCAAAAAGGGCCTTGTACTCTATAATGGGTCTAATGAGTGCCGAGTAGAGGGGAACAATAACCTCTTTTTTTCCTGGATGAGAACCCTTTTGTGATGAGGTGTGCCACATAGAAGGATTTCCTGACTACTGTGGCGATGTGATTATCAAAGGAGAGACTACTGTCTACCTGGGTCCGAAGGTCTCTTATCATGCATTTGGCATTAAATAGACAGCCGTTTATGTGGTAGTTCATGGGTACAGAGATTTTACAAAAGGGGATGACAATGCACTTTTTGGCATTGAGCTTGAGGCCATGCCTCTGACAACAGGCGTCTGTCTCAGTGAGGCCCTTCTGTAGGATGTCCACATCATTTGGGGACTTGACTATGGCTCCTAGTTTGCAGTCATCTGTGAACTTCATTAGCCAGAGGCCTTCTGCATTAGCCTGTACTTCAGAGAAGTAGATATCAAACAGGAGAGGTCCCAGGACTGAACCCTGTGGTACTCCACTTGTCACTGGTTTGAAGTCAGATTTTACAGTATGGGTTTTGTCAGTGAGCCAGTCGGCAACCCATCTTGTGATGTAGGGATGTATACCTAGTCTAGTGAGTTTAGCTATAATTCCAGAATGGGGGAAGGTGTCGAAAGCCTTGGCGAGGTCAAGATAGGCTGTGTGAACCACCTTACCCTCATCTACAGCTTTGGTGACTGCCTCAAAAAAGTAGATCAGGTTCAGAAGGCATAATCTGCCTTTCATAAACCTGAACTGGGTGGGTTTCAGAGTTTGGAGGTTAAAAATGCCTTTGTTTATGAGTTCCATGATGATACATTCCATGGGCTTGCAGACCAGGCTTATCAGGCTAATAGGGTGTTAGTTCCCAGGATCAGTGGTGGCTCGCCCTTTGTGGAGTGGGATAACTGTTGCTGCATGCCATTCAGTGGGCAGAAAGCCTGACATGAGACTATGATTGAACATGGTGCTTAGTTGGGGAGCCAGTTCGTTCTGAAGTTCATGTAAAATGCAGCCTGGGATGTTGTCCGGTCCCAAGGATGATGTGTTTTTCGTTTTAGAGAGTGCAGCTTTTACCTGCGTAGATGTGATTACAGGGACACTGCATTCTTCCTGTGTAGGTATGGGCCCTTTAGGGGGAGAGAGAGGGGTAAAGTTAGCACTGAACCTATCTGCCAGGATGTTGGCAATATGAGTTGGTTCTGAAATTTTCCTGCCATTGTGCTGTAACTCAGAACAGATCTGGGTTTTGCCCTTGAGATTCTTGACATAGCTATAGAATGCTTTGTGGTTGTCCTTAGAATCAGTTGCAATTTTGTTTTCATAGCTAACTTTGGAGGATCTTAAAAGGGATCTCAGCTTCTTACTGAGGCTGACCAGGGAGCTCCTCCACTCATTGGATTTTACTCTCTTTTGCAACAGTTTCTTCCTTCTGTTGTAGAGTTTGTTTATGGCAGGGGACCACCAGATTGACTCCCTTTTTTGGAGGATAGCATCTTGGTTTTGTTTGGGATAGCACAATTCATGCACTCGTGAAAGTGCTCATAGAATGCATTTGTGTAGGATTTAGCAGTTGTAACTGTATTGTCCATCTGCATGGGTGTCAAGAAGTTCACCACTTCTGTCTTAAGGCTTTGGAGAAATTTTTTACCATGGTTTCCTTAATGGTAGGTGGGGGCGGGATGCTGATGTCAAGGGTGATTAGCTTATGGTTGGATCTGACCAACAAGGAGTTGACTTCAGGTGTGGAACACCAGTCACTCATGTTGGTAATGACTAGGTCTAGGATATTGTTGCCCCTGATGGGGGTGTGGATAAGTTGATCCAGGGCATTGAAATTTATGAATTCCAGAAAGCGTTGAGCACAGGAGTTGGTACATAAGTAGTTTTCCCAGTTAATGGTGGGGTAGTTGAAATTGCCCATTATTAGGGTGCTTGGTTGAACCCTAATATTTTCCAGTATATCAAGAAAAGAGGAGTGGGAATCCTGGGGCATGGTGGAGGATCTGTAGCAAGCTGCAATTTGGATTGCAGTTTTGCCCAGAGTTAGTTGCAATTGGATAACCTCGGATGCACTATGCTGCACAATTAGTCTGGAGGTGTGGATATCCTTAATGAATATGGACACACCTCTGCCTTTGGTGTTCTGGTCCAGGTTAGATGGCCGAAAAGTGTGGTATGAGTTATAGCCTGGTAATGTAGGGGTGCTCTCTAGATTCTTGAACCAGGTCTCAATCACTGCACAGATATCGATGTTCTCCATTTTAAGGAGCGCCTTGAGTGAGTGCATTTTGAGATTTAGACTTCTAGCATTGAGTAGCATTACCCTCAGTATTTGCTTGCCTGTTCCTGTTACGGTGGTTAATTTTCCATATGAACCTTTCATAAAAAAGGCACTATAGGGCGACAAGACCCTTAGCCAGTATCCAGAATCCCAGGGGTGACAGGTGCAGGTCATCTCTGGCAAAGCATTGTGGTCTGTCAACCATGTTGTCCCAAGCAGACAGATGCTGGATCCCTTTAGAATGACACCAGAAGCTTAGCCAATTGTTGAAGTTAATCATTTTGTCCTTGTACTGCGGTATCATTCTGGGCGATGGCAGGATGCTACTCAGAGCTAGTGTCATACCTGCCTTGGCTACAAGATAGGAGAGCTCTTTCATGTCTTTTTTCATGTAGTCCAGGGAGGTACATCTCCGGTCATTCACACCAACATGGACAATGACAGAGTCATATTTGTACTTGTTGTGGAGTGACCTGAGTGTGTGGGTTATGTGGTGGATCCTGGCACCAGACAGGCAGCTGACATTAACCTTCTTATTTTGCCTGGTGAGTGGGACATCAGTGTGTCTGACTATAGAGTCACCTATGACTAGTGCATTGGGTATGTTGTTTTGCCTTATGGGCTATGGTTTATTGGCACACTGAGTCTGTGGGCTATGTGTCATTTGGGTTGTGTTGGGGGGTGGAGGTTGCTTGCGTTTCTGCTTTGGACATCCCTGTTACTTGAGCAGATTATTATTAAGAGCCTCTGTGAATGTTTTTGTTTCTATGTGTGGATTTTGTTGGTAGGTTTAGTGGGACAATGTGATGATTGTGGTGTGGTGCAAGTGTTTACCTTCTCCTCTTGACTGTCAAGTTCAGTCTTGGTTGGAGAGAGCTTTACCTCCAGTTTGTCTAGATAAGTGCATCTCTCACAGGTTGTGGTATTGAGTAGTAGGAGCAGAGAGTTGTCTGTGTACATGAGGCAATTGCTACATTGCCCCAAGCTTCATCAGACAGACAGGAGAGAACACTGGGAGCTGACTCTTGGGCATGCCTGAATAAAAAAACTACTTTCCTCCAGACAACTAAGGAAAGTAAGTATAAGAGCTGTTTTTCTCTAAGCAAGTGAGTAAAGTAAGTACAAAAAACTGTTTTCCTCTAGATAAAGAGGAAGGTTGAGTGCTGTAGTAATTTGTAGCTTATTTAGTGCTAACAACAAATTCTGGACAAGTGCTGAGTATGAATAAGCAAATTTAAGTGCTAAAATTAAGAATCTATACCTGGATCTTTTGGTAGATGGGCTGCTTAGTGCTTACTACTCCCACTGATAAGCTAGAATGCTTCCCTCCAACACAGAAAGGCTTGGGGGGGGGGGCTCAGAAGCTTACAAGGAGTCCTGGATACAGCAAATATGTATCTGGACTAGACTAGTTACAGGAAAGATTGGAAACAAGCTCAAATGTGGGCTTTTAAACCAGTAAGTTGAAAGAGATGGAAAAACTGCTCAAACGACCAATAAACTACAATTTCTGGACCAGAAACCAGGTTACATAGTGCTTACCACTCCCACTGATAAGCTAGAAGGCTTCCCTCCAACACAGAAAGGCTTGGGAGGCTCAAAAGCTTATCAACAGGCTTGGATACAGCAAATCTATATCTGAACTAGACTAGTTACAGGAAAGGTGAGAAACAAGCACAGATGCTGGCTTTTAAACCAGAAAATTGAAAGAGATGGAAAAACTGCTAAACGGCCAATAAACTACAATTTCTTGGCTAGAAACCACTCTTGTGGTAGATAGGCTACCTAGTGCTTACCACTCCCACCGATAAGCTAGAAGGTTTCCCTCCAACACAGAAAGGCTTGGGAGGCTCAGAAGCTTACAAACAGTCCTGGTTACAGCAAATCTGTATCTGGACTAGACTAGTTACAGGAAAGGCAGGAAACAAGCTTAGAATTTTATTTTTTTTTGGAAAGTGGAAAGAAAGAAAGGAGAAACAGAAGATAATTCAAAATTAAGGACCTAAGTGGCTTGCCCTTCACAAATGTTTTCTCTGTATTAGGTAGAAGAGCTAGTGACACTAGATTGGAATAGAGTTGGGATAGAGCTGAACAGATGGGAATGGTAGGAGTGTCTGAAGTAAAAATATGATCTCATTGCACTCGGTTGAGTGGGCAAATAAGATAGACCCAGGAGGAGTGTTCAAACACAAATTTACAGGAGGGGTGGGTAATTCCAAAGCCACTAAGATTAATACCACAACAAGAACAGGGAGAGAGTGTGGGAAACCAACTGCAGAGAGAGAGACCATAGTATTCTATGAAACAATAAAATAGAAAAATAACTACAGAGAGACACAGACCACAATATTCAATGAAACAATTAAATAGAAAAATAAAATGCAGTACAATCTTTAACACTGCAAGTTTGTACTTAACTCAGCTAGTAATGCAGTTGATTGTATGTATGTAGCAGAAGCCAAACAACTCAGATATTGAGCAGTGAGAAATTCAAAGATATGTGACTAAGACAAATACAAGGAAACCCTCTAGGCTAAGAGTTTAACATTGAATATCAATAAAGCAAAACACAAGAGCCCCCACTTACTGCAGAGAGAGAGAGAGAGAGAGAGAGACCACAGTATTCTATGAAACAATTAAAAAGAAAAATAAATAACTACAGGGAGACACAGACCACAATAGTCAATGAAACAATTAAATAGACAGAAAAATAAAATGCAGTACAAACTTTAACACTGCAAGTTTGTACTTAACTCAGCTAGTATTGCAGTTGATTGTAGGTATGTAGCAGAAGCCAAACAACTCAGATATTGAGCAGTAATAAATTCAAAGATATATGACTAACACTTATAAACACAGAGAAACAATCTAGGCTAAGAGTTTAACACTGAATATCAATGAAGTGAAACACAATAGTCCCCAGTTACTGCAGGGAGAGAGAGAGACCACAGTATTCTATGAAACAATTAAATAGAAAAATAAATAACTACAAACAGAAATTGCAATACGAAGTGACAGAATAGCAGGCTTATGGTATATTTAGACAGCTAGGGAGGGGAGAGAAATTGATAGAAGTAAGAAAGTGAGTGAAGAAGGTAGAGTAAGGAGATGTAAGGTAAGAACAGCTTTTTGCCCACATTTAAAGATATAGTTTATCTGGGTCTATATTAAAAGTCGGAAGAGGTGTTTAAGTGAACACCTCTTGGTCGACATGCAATGAGAGAATGCAATAAAGCACAAATGGTCAAAACAGCAGTTTCTTTCCCTGGGAAAGAAACCACTAGCACACACACACCCACAAACACACACACACACACACACACACACACACACACACACACACACACACACACACACACACACACACACACGCAACGTGGGGGCTTCGCCCCCCACCCCCCAACTAAATATACCAACTCTGAGATCTTACTACAGTGAGGATGAGGAAAGGGGCAAACACACGGGGATGACCAAGCAATTTCCTTCCCAGGGAAAGAAATCGCTGTTTTGAGCATTCACGCTTTAGTGCGTTTGCTCATTACGTGCCGACCAAGAGGTGGTCACTGAAACACCTCTTCAGTTTTTTTAATATAGACCCGTTTATCCTGTTGTTGAGAGAGAAAAAAGCAAGCTTTTGGCTAGGAAGTTGCTCATAATGGTTTTGATGTATGGGAGGGAGGGTATTATAGGGAGTTTTAAGCCTTAGCAACATGCTACATGTACAGACAATGCACTGCAGATTTGATAGGTTTGTAGACAGACAGGAGTTTTTGGTCATTGGATCATGATTACCGATTAGGAACATAGTTGTATAGAATGTCATTTAGTGCCAGACAAGCAGATGGATTCTGGATAATTCAACAGGTGGTAAGACACTGTGCATATGTTAATTGATGGGGTAGTTCTAACCAATCTAGGCTTTTAGCGCTATACATTGGTGAGTTCTGCTGTTAAAGCTTCTTGAATAATATTTTGGAGGTGCGCCATGTAGTCTGATGTACAAACGAGCGTGGAGTCATCCATGTACTGTATTTGGGAGGCCTGTTAAGTGAATGTGTGGAAGGTGTTGGTGAGAATGTTAAAGAGAAGGGGGCCAAGGATAGAGCCATGTGGTACACCGGTCATCACTGGGAGGTATGGAGAGATGGTGGAGTGCCATTTTACTGACTGATAACTATTGGAGAGGTAGCTTTTGAACCACAGAAGGGTGGGCTAAGAGAGAACTAATCAGGGCACTTGAAGTAGAAGTTTGCTGTGGCAAATTGTTTTGAAGGCTTTAGACAAGTCTACAAATAAGGCAGAGATTAGTTTGCCATTATCTCTAGCTATATTGACAGTATCTATATAGGTTAGAAGTATAGTGTTAGTACTATGGAAAAGACAGAAGCCATGTTGTGTGGGGGATAGGAGTTCTTCCTTCAGGAGATAGTTTAGCAGATGTTTTTGAATAAATGTTTCAAGTATTTTGGAGGGGGATAAGATTGCTATAGGTATAAAGTTAGAATTCCCTGCTTTGTGCAGAGGGGTGATATATGACTTTTTCCAGAGGGAGGGAATGTGGGATTCCTGGATTGACCTATTTATAAGAATTGAGACATGGTAGGCTATGATATCAGCTGCTATTTTAAGGTACTCATTTGGAAGGTCATAAGTTGCAGTCGAGCAAGATTCAAGTTTGTTTAGGAGTAGTTTTATACAGGATGCAGGTAGAGGTTTGAAAATGAAACTGGTTGTGGTGATACATGGCTGCTGGGCAGGGTGAGGATTAGATGTTGGGGAATCCTTGGTTAAAGATGCTATATTATCTATGAAATAAGAGTTGAACTGTATTGCAGTCTTAAGTGATGAGTTATTAGGATAGGGGTTAGGTTGAATTTATGGCCAGGATGCAAGATTTTATTAATGCCTGTCCAGAATTTTTTAGAGTTGTGTTTAATATTATGTTAAAGTTTTATAGTATATGTTTTTGATTTCAGTAATTATTGTTTTAGTAAGATTGTGAAGCATTCTGAGGTTTTCAAGATATCGCAGTGTTTTATATTTTTGCCATTCTTTCCATGCTTTTTCTCTATCCTGCATTAGCATTCTACTCTGGATAGCCAAATTGTATTATTTATTTCTAGTCTATTCTTTCTAGGAGGTGCAACGTTATTTAGGATATTCAAGAAAGTTGCATTGAATTAATTTAGAGCATTATCTTAGGGGAGGATTTTTAGGAGGTTCTGGTTAACAGATGATAGGTTAATAATGTACATTTCTGGGTTAAACTTAGAAAGCTGCGTATTGTTTTAAAAACATGCTGTTTAAGTGGGAGCATGAAATGTCTGGTTGTATGAATTGGGAGATGATAGACGATACATATCTATGTAGCTAAAAATAGAAAAATGATCACTGAGACAATCAGCCATTGTATATGATGGGATGTATTTGCTAGCGTCTGATACTAGGATCCAGTCTAATAGGGAATTTGATCACATGTTATGATGTGTGGTGCTATTAACTACTTGTATGAAACCAAATAAGTTCACACCAGATGTAGGGGAGTTAGAGTTTATGTCAAATCAATTGATATTTACATCATCTAGTAGCATTATTTCTTTTGGGATTGTTATGGATTATCCAATGTAGGATATCTTCCAGTATAGCTGTATTGTCACCAGGTAGGTTATAAAGAATAGTAATACATATTTGTTTATAACTGTTTAATTTTATGAATGTTATAAGAAGCTCTGTTTAACTGAATTTTGGTTTTGTTTTGTTGCAAGGGGAAATTTGGCATTAGTTGGGAAATAGTAAAGCAATACCACCACCTTTCCCCCTTAGTCAAATTATAACAGAGAGTAATTAGTTTATAGTTAATACAAAGCATTTCCTTAAAAGGTACCAAGTAGAACATGTTTTCTTCCATTTCCTGAATGCAGAAACCTGTTAGCCATGGAGACTAAGTAACTGGCATATACACTCTAATCTGTTGGTCAAGAGAGAGGACAAAGGTCAGCTTAGTATGTAGTCCATAGAGTGCAAGGACAACTCTTTTGGGAGGTGGGTGTTAAAAACTAATTTCCAGCACATCCAAGCACATATTTAACTAGATGAATGTAATAAACAGCAAGATTCTTTGAGTTAAATTTGCTTACATTGTACAAAGACAAAATTCTCAGTGAAAATGTTTGGGAGTTGGCCCTTGTGGTTGAGCTTCAGCAGTATCTGGATCAATTGTTGTGGCCCTAGGCTCTGCACTGTGAGAAAGTTGGTGACTGAGTATCCATAACTCAAAATGATAAAATCACATGAATAGGGGTGTGCATAATAGCAGCATCCAAACCACAGACCAAATGAATGCCACTGGAAAATGAAAAACCTCAGTAATGTAAAAACAATCCAAAAAATATAGAGGTTCTGGTGTAAGATATATATAAAATATCATATTATAGATATTAAAAATGGAGGGAGTAGATCCTCTGACTTTTGATTTTGCCTTTCACCTTAAAATAAGTTTTCTTTGCTTATAGCTCAGAATACCAACAAAATCCTCAAAAGTTCATATAATCAAGTTAACGTTTTGGTTACATGTGATCAGCAGTAACCAACATTAAAATGTACTTCTCTAACTACATTAACAAAAATGCATTTCTGCATCAGGCTTCAACCACACACGCACGCACGCACACGCTCACGAGTGCTCGCACACACACACACACACACACACACACACACACACACACACACACACACACACACACACACACACACACTTCACATTCCCTGACTTATATTTACTAAATCCATAGTCATGATCACACAACAATGTGTAAAGGACAGAGACCATACACATATGCAATTTCGGTTATGCTACCAGCATTGATTATCAGAGATCTCCACTAACATTACAAATTCTAGCACAGCACCTGTATTTTTGCATTGTACTACCACAACTCATAGTGGAATACCATATTCATCCATGAAATTTCACTGATCCATAACTCAGCATCCAAAAAATGTAATCATGCATTATTTGACATTTCAACAAATGGACTGCTGCAGAATGTGATATGACAAAGAAATTGCAGTTGTAAAATGTTATCTTACAATAACAGTAGATGTTCATATGATCACTGCTGCTGTAGCCTTAGCTATACAGGTTATATCCTGCCAAGGATGTAGCACTAACAGATGTCCAGTTTCCGAAGATTCATGGCACCATCCACACACCCAGACTGTCAAGCAACTAATGAAGAGGTAACTAAAAGACAAGTTTGTATGCAAAACCCTTCACAGCTTTCCAGCTAGCAGAGAGAGGGAGTCTGAGTCCCAAAAGGACAATGCTAGGAATAACAAAAAATAAATGTCTACAACGGGGCATTAAAAAACACACCAAAAAACAAGAGGGGTGGAGGGAGTGAGTAGCTACTGCAGCAGTGATCATTTGAACATCTACTACTACTGTGTTGAATTCATCTTATACAACTTTACTATGTTCTTCATATTAATCACTGCTGCAGTATCCTTAGCTCTATGGGTAGACTACCATAGTTAACTATATTTGAGAGGAGGAATTAGAAGTGTCCAGGAGCCCTGGGAATGATCTTAGCAAAATTTGATCTAGACCGAGAGAAGAAATCAAGCTTACAGTGGTATGTAAAAGAATGTACTGTGGGCTAAGTAGTAGCTTCTAGAATACTTCTAGAATCCAAACTTTCTAAAAAGCCATAGATGTAGCCAAGGCCCTGGTAGAGTGGGCCTTGATCCTACCAGGAATAGATTTGTAATGGACAGTATAACAAAGGGTAATAGCCTTAGACAATCATTTGGAAATCATCTGTTTTGACACAGGTTGATCCTTCTTCCCTTCACAAGAAACTAACAATTCATCAGAAGGTCTGAAAGATTTATCTCATTCAAGATAGTACCTGAGTTTTCTGTGTACATACAAGTTATAAGGTATCTCTACTCCCTCATTTTTAAGTTCAGGATAGAAAATGGGGATAATTTGACTTAAAGGAAACTCAGATATCACTTTAGGCATAAAATAAAGATTAATTCTCGAAGAAGCCCTGTCTCTATGGAAAATGGGGTAGGGTTGACTCACCATAAGGGCTTTTAATTCAGATATCCTCCTTTCAGAGGTCAGATCAATCAGTAAAACTGTTTTACATAAGAACCTCAAGTCACCCAGATTAGCTAGTTCAAATGGAGCAATTTCTAGCTTCTCTAACACAAAATTAATATCCCAAGAAGGGGCCACTGGTTTACTTGGAGGCCTTTTAAGGAATACCCCTTTCAAGAACATTTTGTCATGAGACTGTCTTGAAAGAGGAAGATACATGGGCAGACATGCTAACATCGATGATAAATGCACCTAGATACAGGAATAAGAAAGGCCACATGATCATAACGCACACACGTACTGTAAAACCAGAGAACAACTTGCCCTGAGCCAGTGCTGTTTATGTTGTTGCCACCAACTAAAAAACCTTTTCCATTTGCTATTATATAATTTTCTAGTTACAGGCCTTCTTATCTCAATTAGTACCAGCTGCACTCCCTCAGAAAATTTATTTATTTGACATTTGCTAACTGGGATAGTCCATCTAAGCAAAAGCCCCTTTTCAGTGGAGGCCCAGGGAGAAAAGCTCCACAGTACAAAATAGATGCTTAAAAGGAATTAAGACCCTATCATCCAGGTAGTCAGTTGAAGATGATTGCTGTTGGAGTATATCAAACATCCCTGTTCTCATGTGAGTAGATCCATTCTGTCAAGAAGCTTGTGATAGTTGCCCCCAGACATTTCCAAAGGATGGGAGAACCAGAATTGCTATGACCAGAAGGGAGTCACCATGATGATTTCTGAATCTTTAGAAGTGCTCTGGATATAAGTAGAAATGATGAAAAGCCATGCAGGAACATTCCTATTGAAAAAAAAAAAACAACAACCTTCTTCCAGGCCTTTTTTCTTGCAGTCCTGGAACAGAGTTTTGTCAGTTAATTGTTCGAGAGGATGTAATGAAGTCTACTTCAGGAACTCCCCATAGACTGATCAAATCTTCAATGACCCTTTGATCTAGTTTCCATTCATGAGGGTCTGCCCTGGTCCTGCTTGGCTTGTCTGACATACAATTTTGCTCGGACAGAATGTAGGATGCCTATAGAGTGACTGTGGTATTGTCTGTAACCACTTGTAGAGGTCCTGGGGACCAAAGAAGGTTCAAAAACTTGAGTGCCTTGATCAGGACAAGTATCTACTTTATATTTATGTGCTTGTATCTGTCCTTGGTGTCCCACACCCTCTGCACTTTTATGTTTCCTAAAACTGCCCCTTCCCCCCAAGCAAAGCCCAAAGAGTCTGTGGTGACTGTTTGCTTTGGAGCAGGGATAAAGAAGAGGAGACCTGGATTTAAGGATACCTATTGTCTCTATAAATGCATTTCACTTCTGATAAACCCATTACTGAGATCTGATAAGACAAAGGGTGTTGATACTAGGACCAAAGAGATTTCAGATACCACTGTATCTTACTCATGTGGGCAGTTGCTAAGAGTATCATGAGAATCATAGATGCTATGAGACGCAAATTTCTGAGGTGTTCCCTCACAGTGACCAAAGTTTGAGTCAAAAACCTTAGAAATATATCTAGATAAAGATGTATGATCACTTATGTCATAAGTGATGGTGTAATAAAGATGGTTCTTGTTTAATAAAGGGTCAGGAATTGAATAATGTATGTAATTTTGCTTAGGTTATATGATATATAGCAATATATGTGAAGTATAATATTTGTTAATGTTAATTTAATACAGTATGATTACTTTTGTATAAATGTAAATTTGCCTATGTCTCAAGTGATAATTCAATAAATGTGTTAAAAAAATGTATTTTTTCCTATGGAAGAGAGGTTGTTTCAACTGAGGTGTCAAGCTAACACCTCAAGAACACAATCCTGTGTGAGGAAGTCAAGAAAGACATTTGAATATTTCTGGAATCATAGCTTGTGCAGGAGATCTCTCACCCAAGAGAGCAGCTCCTTACATTTTGAAAAAAAGACTCTGGAAATATAAGCAAGTCATTTAAATATGGAAAAATGTGGATACCCTGTAGCCTGCAATAATTTAAAATAACAGCTAGATAGTTTGTGAACACTCTTGGTGCAGTGGATAGTTTAAAGGGTAAGGAAGAGATTTGATAATGTGATCCAGACACAGAATGCCTTAAGAAATACCTGAATGCTGGATGAATAGGGATGTGATAATCAGCATCTTTTAATTCTAGTTTTACCAGGAAACTTGAAAGAGGAATACGAGGTTGTGAAGTGACATCATTTTGAATTTTGGCACTACCACAGACAGGTTTAGGAGCCCAGAACTGGTCTCCAAGCATTTTTTTTTTGCACTAAGAACATCCATGAATAAAACCTCTTCCCCACTTGGGAATGAGGAACTAGTTCTATCACTCCTTGGGACAGCATGTAATAGAGAAAAGTAGGAAACAAAAGAGTCTGATTGGCAGGATGTGGAATGATCTCCTAGTAAGGAGGAATTTTGTCCCACTGCAGTTTGTAACCCTGTTGAATAATTTTCAGAACACATTTGTATGAAACAATCTGTTGTCAAATAGAAAAATGGAGAATTATACTTTTGAAAGAGAAAAGAGACCAGGGTGGGAGGGGGGGTCAGAAATCTCTTGAGCAGTTATTCAGGCTTTTTGGTGTGTCCTTAGTTTTGGGAGGTTTGAGACATCTTTTTGGAACCCCCTTGCCACTTCTTAAAAGTTTATTTACCTGAATTCTCTTGAGACTGTTTATTCTGTTTTTAGCCAAAATTGGATGGAGAGAAAGAAAATACTTTTGGCAATTTGGAAAAGGAGGGCTGAAAAATCTTAGAGATTCCCTGGAACAGTTTGCCCCTTTCATTACCCTTTTTGATCACCTCTGCAGCAGAAGGGCAAAACACTAAATCTAAGTTGGGAGTTGCTGACTGATGGCTTAGTGTCTGTTATTCTAAAAGTGTCTTAGTTCTGGTTTAAGCACTTGGGCTTCAGGCCAGTTATTTTACATTAAGAAGCTTTGTGGTCTGCACCCTTGTGAGAGGAGAGGGTAGATTCTGCCCTTCTGAGTTGGGAATTGTTGGTTGAAGGCTTATTTTGCTTTCTTATTTGAATTGTTTCTTTCTGAAATTGGTGCACCTTGTTTGCTGTAGCATAGACAAGATTCAGACCTGCTGAATCTAGCTTTGTTTGTATAACTTGAGCACTAATCCAGGCCGTCTTATTTGTAGAAGGTTCCCCCTGCACCCTAGTGGCATGAGTGTACAGTTAGAACTTGTCTGATTGAAGACTGCTGGAACAGGGTTCTGTTTTGAGCTTTTTTATTGGTTAATTGGGTAATTTGTTTAAATCCGTTTGCTCTTGTTTGCTACTGTTATATTTAAGTGTGTATCTGTTCTCCTGTGTTAAATTGACCTAAACAGAGTTTAAATATCTTTAGTGTAGGCTGGTTACAGGTTGTGCTGTATTCATATCTGTTTGTGTGATTCCTGTGTTTCCTTCTGCACCATCTTGTATTGGCCAGGGCCTGCCTGCACTTAGTGGGAGTAAGTGAACTGGTTGGAACTGGTCTGGCATAGGGTGTTGAGCTAAGAGCTCAGGGACAAGGGTTGATTGGTCAATTCCAGTGTTTCTATTTTACTTCCGTTTTTGTGGTATTTAAACCCAGCATTTGCATGGGTTTGTGATTGTTTGCCCATTGCACACTGCCACTGTGCTGTTTTAACTTTTTGTGAGATATCTGAGTTGTATGTTTTCCCTTTCTAGCACTCCTGTGTGAGTAAGGCCCTCGCCTGCAGCTACTGTATTAATTTTATCCAGCCGTACTCACACCTATAGGTACTTTCCACAGATAGTACCCACTCTACTATCCCTGACCTCTCTTCCATAGAGTCTGATAATCATGGATGGACAATTTCCTATGGTTTCTCCTGCTAGTCTGGTTGATATGGGCATCCTGAGACAGTGTAGCAACTGCCTTATGTACACAGACAACCTTCTACTACTACCACCTAGGAACACGATATGTGAGAGATGCAATCACATTAAGAATGTAGAATCCTTGCTGTCTCAGTCACAAGGTGGTCCATCTGGCACTGAGAAGGTTATCTGCGCAAACACTATGAACACTACACCTCTAACACCACCCACATCTGTACAATACACTCCTACATATACGGGGGTTCTCAACAAAAACATACTTAAACAAAATAGACCACCGAAGCAAAAACACACAAGCACATCACAACCCACAGCACCAGGCATCACACATAGTACACACGTCTGTGTCTCACAGCCTCTAAGGCCCAACCACAAACCCAACATGTTAGTCATAGCAGACTCTATCGTGAGACACACAGATGTGCTCCTCGCCAGGCTAGACAAGGAGAAAGTCACAGTACATTGCTTGTCAGGTACTAGAACCCACCATATCATCCACTCACTCAAGTCTCTTAACAACAGGTACTATTATGAGTCTGTCATAGTCGATGTTGGTGTGAATTACTTGAGACATACCTCTCTGGACTATATGAAGAGAGACATGATTGAGCTTGCTGAATATGTGTTCTAGACAGGCATGTCCCTAGCCTTAAGCAGCATCCTCTACCATCACACAGAATGATATATCAAGACAAATAGAAAATGATTGACTTTAACAATTGGCTTTGTTTCTGGTGTCATTCCAAGGGGATCCAGTACCTGACAGCCTGGGAGGACATGATTGACAGACCACAATGCTTTGCCAGAGATGTTCTTCATCTGTCTCCCCTGGGCTTTAAGCTTCTGGCAAAGGCTCTTGCCACCCCCACAGTGCCTTTTTTAGGCAAAATCATGAATACAAAATTACCAACATGAAAAATTTTTATAACCAAAATTTAAAGGTCATTCTGCTAAACACTAGGAGTCTTATCATGAAACTGCACTCATTGCAAGCATTCCTTGCCCTGGAGGATGCTGACATTTTTGCAGTCACTAAAACCTGGTTCACAGCTGTGGAGAGCATGCCAACCTTACCAGGTTATTCATCCTACCATACTTTCAGACCACAAATGGAGGGCTACAAAGCCAGAGGAGCTGGAGTTTCAATATTTATCAAAGCCATACACACCTCCAGGCTGGTTAAATGGTAAGATGCACAGGAGACACTCCAAGTGCAGTTAACTGTTGACAAAACACCTGTTCAAATCATAGCTAGCTACAGACCCCCAACCATGACTCAGGACACCCACTCCACCTATCTGGACTTCAAGATTCAACTCTCTACCCTGATCCTCGGTGACTTTAACTACCCAGCCATAGAGTGGAAGACCTATTCTAGCCTAAACATGAATGCCCTGAGATTCCTCGAATTTGTCAGTGCTAATGCATTAGATCAGCTGGTCAACACCCCTACAAGAGGTGAAATTATCCTGGACCTGGTCCTAACCAACATGAGTAGCCACTGTAATACTCCTACAGTGTCATTCTCCTTGGAAAGCTCCGACCATAAAGTGATCACTTTTGAAATCACCATCTCCCTTGATCCCCTCTCCCCCCATCAGGGTCAAATGAAAAAACTTTTCCAAAGCTGACTACAGTCTCCTCAGAGCAGGTATAGGCAGCTTCATAGCCAACATCCCCCATCCCAGCTGGAAGTAGCACTAATATCCAAGCCTACACCAAAAAAACTATATGAGTACCTACATAGCTGAATGGACTCAGCAATACCTGACAATACCAAATCATCTTCCTCAAGGAAGAGTAAACCTGTCTGGTGGACAGCAGCAATAACCAAACTCTATAATAGAAGGAAAGAAATTGCTGCCCATGGTCAAGAAGGAGCAGGTGCCAAGTTGGAAGCAATCTTTCCTTTGTTTGAACAAGCAAATAGGGTCACTGGTAAAATACTCTAAGGTTAAGTTTGAGTCCAAATTGGCCACATCCACCAAGGACAATCACAAGGTCATCTTCACATATGTCTGCAGTCTCAAAGGCAACACCCAAATCTGCTCTGGACTGGTGGTCAATTACACCACATAAACAAATGGCATAGAGATAGCCAACCTGCTGGCAGACAGGTTCAGTAAAAACTTCATCCCCTGTCCCCCCCATCAGTAAACCAGGACATCCTCAGCACCTGCCGCTCCCCTCATCATCAGGGAGCAGGTCCTTAATGCCCTCTCAAAGGCAACAAATACAGTCTCCATGGGACCTGATAACAACCCTGGCTGTATCCTACATGAACTCAGGCATGAGCTTTCATCTCCATTAGACAGCCTGTACAACCAAAGCCTGAGCACCGGCTACATCCCCACTGAATAGAGGACAGCCACTGTCATCCCTCTACACAAAGATGGCGTGTCCACTGACCCAGGCAATTATAGGCCCATCAGCCTAACTAGCCTGATCTGCAAGGCCATAGAATGCATTTTCATGGACCTTATAAACAAGGACATTGGCAACCTCCAAATGCTTGACCCCACACAGTTTGGTTTTGTCAAAGGGAGATCATGCCTGTTAAACTTGGTCAACTTCTTTGAAACAGTCACCAAAGCCATGGATGAGGGGAAGACGGTGCACACCACCTACCTTGACCTAGCCAAAGCCTTTGACACTATTCCCCTCTCAGGCATAATAGATAAACTCTCCCTAGCTAGGCATCAACCTGTATGTTACCAGATGAGTAGCTAACTGGCTCACTGATAGAACCCACTCAGTCAAAGTAGGGGAAGCCACCTTCAGTAGTAGACCCATAATGAGTGGTGTACCCCAAGGATCAGTCTTGGGGCATCTACTGTTTGGGATATAATTTTATGAGGTGCAAGCCAAAACCAGTGGTTTGTGGCTGACCAAGTTTGCAGATGACTGCAAGCTGAGTGCTGTCTTAAATTGCCCTAGTGATGTGAACATCCTCCAAGAGGGCTATACCCAAACTAATGACTGGTGCCAGAAGCATGGCCTCAAACTAAATTCCAAGAAATGCATTATTATCCCCTTTGGGGAAAAATGTCATCCCCACTAATTATCACATTAATAACATACTAAGCATGCAATCAGTTGTGAGGTACTTGGGCACCCAGGTTGATTGCAACCTGACTTTTGACCACCATGTTGCCTCCATTGTATGGAAGGCTTTCTACATGGCCCACCTCATAAATAAAGGTATTTCGTCAGGAACAAGGAGGTCATAACATTCTTGTACTCCTCCCTTATCAGACCCATTATCGAGTACAATTCCTCCTTTGGCATGTACCTTGCCAAGCACATGGAGCAGCTGGAGAGACCACAGAGGTTCCTGACCAGGAAAATCCAGACTCTCAAACACCTATCATATACAGATAGGCTTAAAGCAATGTCCATCTGCTCAGTCCCATACAGACTGCTCAGAGGTGACCTGCATCTGGCATACAAGGCCATTTCAGGCCCAGCTTTGATGGAATTGCTGTATATCTGTAAGACAAACTCCACTCATGCAACCCGCATGCAAGACCTTAACCTGGTCTGTGACATTAATAGAACTTGTTGGTGGGATAGATTTGTGTCCCAAAGACTCTCCCCTCCGTGGAATAGAATCTCTCTCCATGTCAAGCAGAGTACCTCTTTAGCCCTCTTTAAGAGGAACCTGGACGACTGGATGGGAAACAGAAAATACATCCCTGGGATCCTACCTGTGTCCCTGCTGGATGGGGGAAGCAGGTGTTGACTTTGAGGGAACATGGGCAAAATTCTTGGTTAGGCTTATAAGGGCTTCTGGGCCAATAGCCTATTATCATACTATGAACCTATCTAAGGGAGAATTTAAAATGCCATTTATTAAATCATCTGCAGGGTTCCAAGAATGCAGCCAAACAAACCTCCTTAAAACAGTACCAGTGTTCATAGCCAGTGAAGAAGTATCAACAAAGGCATGCATACACTGCAAACAACGAAATGTAGAATGCACAACAGAAGACACTAAGTTATTAAAAGCATTTTTTTTACAAGAAGAAATTGTAAATAAAACATTCCTCAAACTTTTACAATGTGTCAGACAAACTTTAACATATAAGCCTGACAATTTAAATTTCTGAAAATTCAGTTTGCAGAAGTATATATTTTTCCCATGCCTATCTATAAATTGTCCCATCCTTATTAAAAAGAATGTGATTGGAATTAAATAAGTACTTAGCAGCAGTGGAGTCACCTAACGCTATAGCTTCTGGGTCAGTTTTGGGAATAGCGTATATACATTTAAAAAACTGAAAAACTTTATACATCCTATCTGCTTTTTTAGGGACAGCTGGCTGGCTATCAGGAAAACTGAAGGCAGTAAGACTTGCATCCTCTAAAGCAGACAGGACTAGAGGAGTGGTATAGGTTCTGAAAAATTCTTCTGTAAAAACTCATAGTATTTTGTGAGGGATTAAGTAGCCTCAGTGTTTTCCCACTGAAAAGACTGGGACATGCTGTCAATAGTGTCAGAGAAAGACTATTCCTCACAGGAGGAATCAGAAACTGATCTCTCCTCCGAGTCTGAATCAGAAATCTGAGGACAAATCCCTGAATCCATCCCTGCTCAGATTCAGAATCTTAAATCTCTTTAGGAAAGGAGGCATCTCTTTCTTTAACCAAAAACTACTCTAAAAGAAAGATCAATAACCTGAATTAAACCTAGAGCTAGTCCCATTAAACTACTCCTATCCAAAGAAATTGGAGGCGTAGATACATGTTTTTTTTTCAATAATTTTTATTTTTATTTTTACATTACTAAATGTCACAATTAAAAACTATCTTACAACATGACCGTATATGTATATATATATATATATATATATATATATATATATATATATATATATATATGTTATACATTGATGTCAATACCACAGGATATAGGTCGTACAACATATCTATTTACACTATGTACATAGATGCTTTCACTGTTAATTCCACAGTTATACAGACAGTATATACATTTGTAATATCCAAGTTATTATTTAATATCTGAACTTGTATGTGTTCTTTGGTTCTGTTAGAGTGTATTTCTAAGTTGCTGTGTGATGAATTATGCTAATATGATATTAAAGGTTTGTTCCCAAATTTCTCTGGATTTCATGTTTTTGTTTCTTTTATCTATTACTATTTTATGAGCTAAAAGGTGTTGTATAGCTACTTGTTTAAAACCCTCCCAAGAGATATTTATTGTATCTAGCCAATTAAAAGCTATATACAGTTTCATTAGTAGGAAGATTGTTAAAAGTGTATTTGCTTGTTTTCTTGGTATGTTGGGTGGGAGAATGTGTAATAGAGTGAATTCCCAAGTTAATGTTGATGTTTGATAACCCGTTTTTTGTAATTTATACCTTGAGAGAGTTCCAGAGTTTATAGACACATTTACAGCTCCAAAATACATGGATTAAGTCAGCTATCTGTTTCTTACAGTGTGGGCAGAAAGGTGATTTTGATGTGTTAAATTTGTGTAGGATTGCAGGTGTAAAATAAGCATTATTATTGATCAAGAGCTGAGTGTATGCTAACTTTTTGAGGGGTATAATCTTTTTTTTTCCAAATATTTTATTGATTTTCAAAAAGACAAAACATAATTTCTATTAGAATACAAATGAAACAAAGACAAACTATATACAATATGTACAATATGGCCTATATGGAAAAAAAAAATGAGAATAACTTAGAGTTAGAGAGAGGTAGTTACACATAAAAAAATCAGTGTAATTTCTTCAAGTACTAAGAAGATGTGGAGATCTTTAAAGTCTCAATGAGAGAAAAAACTTTCTTCCAAGGATTGTTGATCCATTTATTAGGGAAGATTCTTGTTTCTTTTACCTTTGTTTCCATGTGTATTGTTTCTTCTAGTAGAGTCATAAATTCTTGAAAGTTGGGTTCAGATGAAGTTTTCCATTTTCTTGTAAGTATAGTCAATTATAGATACAATTTATTTTTGCTCATAACATTTGTTTCAGTTACATTCAGAAAAATCATGGATTTAGTTAGTATGAAGGAATCTGAAAAAATAGCTTGAAGGAAATTTTCAATCTCCTCCCAGAATTTTTTAATTTTGATACACTCAGAAATATATGAATCCAATCAGCATTACAATTCTGAGCACATCTCCAACAAAACAATTGTTTAGAAATGTCCATTTTAGCTATCCTATCAGGATGTAAAATGTCATGTGTAAGAATTTCCATGAAAAAATCTTCCAAGCTTGTAGATTGGAAGTTAATTTAATAGAATACAATAAATTAATTTTGTTTTCATAGGAGAGATTAATCTAATTACCTTTAGTAATAAAGTTCCAGAAGTTTTGTTTTGGATTAACTTTGTAAATTATTAAATTTTTACAGAGCAATGAAGTTAAATTAGACCAATTATGATTATTATAAACCATTTCTTGGATAATGGAAATTAATTTTGGTTCAGACCTAAAGGAGGAATTATTGATTATTCTGTATAACTCTTGAGCATGAAATAAAATGCTTTGAAGCATAAGCCAATCTGAATTTGGAATACCAAAGGTGTTTATTATTTGTTGTATGTTTAAGACTGATAAGTTCCTAATACAATCGTACCAACGAGTAACATTTTTAGTTTCCAATTATTTATAATGTTTTCATGTAATTTGTTGGGAAAATTTTTAGTTATTTTGAAAGGAATTAAGAGTTCCCACCATAATTTAATGTCTAAGTTTGAGTTTATGAAAGATCTAAATGAGTTGTAGCTGTAGTTTATGAAGACTGAGTTGGTGGGTTTTGAAACATTAAATTGTAAATTAAGACATAATATTTTCCAAAATATATTTATTTGATCATTTGAAAGAGTATTTTTTGTGAGTTTATTCTCATTTAAAAAAATAGAAATATGAAGGGATTTTCAAGCTGATGAAATTTTTGGGTCTATCCAGTTGAAAACTATTTTGAATATAAAAGCCTTAATATATGTCTCTAAGTCTGGAAAATTAATTCCTCCCATTTCCCATGGTCTAATATGGTGAGCATAGGCTATCCTGTTTTGTTTAGGGAACCAGAGAAAATTTAAAATAATTTTATTTATGTCTTGTAATAGTTTTTTATTAGGTAACATTGGAATGGCTTGAGCTATATAGTTTATTTTTGGTAATAATACCATCTTTATTAATTGAAGTCTATCCTCAAACTTTAGGAATAATTTATTCCATTTGTCAGTGAGTAGTTTTATGGTATTTAAGATTTTTTATAGTTTGTAGATAAAGTGTTATTAATATTGTCATCAATAATAATTCCTAGGTAATTTATAGAAGAGACCTGTTTTCCGATAAAATTGACTGGAGTTATGAAAGTATTTTGTTTTTTATTTAAATGCATATAATTAGATTTAGATTGACTTATACATAAACCTGAACTATCAGAGAACCTTTTAGTCTGTGGATCAACTCTTTAAGAGATTCTTGTGAGACACTCAGAGTTAAAAGTATATAGTCCGCAAAGAGCTTGATTTTGGAATTAAATTGATCATAAATGTCTATACCTTTAATTTTTGTGTTTTGGCATAATGTAATAGCAAGTAATTCTATTGCAAGAGTGAATAAAATGGGTGACAAAGGACAGCCTTGCTTTGTACCTTTGATTATTTTAATGGGTTCTGAAGTAAACTGTCTAGTTTTACATACGCAAGATTATTTTTATATAGATTTTTTATCAAAGTAATGAAATGAGATGGAAAATCAAAGATTTATAAAGCTTTGAAGAGATAATCCCATTTCAGCGTATCAAAAGCTTTTCAATATTGAGGGCTATTAGAAGAGCCTCTCGGTTGTCCCTATTTAAAATGTTGATAAGGGACAGTATTCTTAAAATATTATCATAAGTGTGCCTATTGTAAATAAAACCAGACTGTTCAGAATTTATAATATGTAATAAGGATTTTTTTAATTCTATTTACAAGAATGGATACAAATATCTTGTAGTCATTATTTAGCAAGGAAATTGGTCTATATGAACTACATTGTTTTGGATCTTTATTTTCTTTTAATATAGGAGTGATTAGGGAATATTTCCAAGAGGGAGGAATTCAATTATTGGTTTGAATTACATTTAAGGCTTTATAGAAAATTGAGATGGCTGAGGGAGGGAATAACTTATATAGTTCCATCATAATTCCATCTATCCCGGGGGCTTTATTATTTTTGCTTTCTTTAATTTTATCAACTACTTCTTTAAGAAAAATTTGTTTTAAGATCTCAGATTTTAGTTTATCTTGAATTTTATTTATTTTAAGTAAACTTTTATCTACATCTATGTGTTGAAATTGTGCTGAATTATTGAGTTGCTGGTCAAAGTAATGATATTTAAAGGCTTCAAGAATATCACTAATGTCTGATACCATTTTATTATTACTACCTTCATGAATGATATTTGTAATATTGTTATCTGAGGCTTGTCTTTTAACTCTCATTGAAAGATTATGTAGATGTTTGGGTGACATTGAGTGTGAGTTGATTTTTAGTTTTTCTAATGCCAAATTTGTTTTATGAGTTAATATTTCATTGTATTTGTTATTTAAGTCTGTAATTGTTTTCTTTTTTGTTTTTGGATGTTGTGAATTATCTTTATTGATAATTATAAGCTTATTTTGAATATTATGAAGTTCCGATTCCCATTCTTTAGTCTTATTTTTAAACCAAGCTAGAATTTTACCAAATAAGTAAGCTTTTAGTGTATCCAAGGGAATTGTCAAACATATATCATTTGATTGGTTAATGTCAAGAAAGTTTTGAATTTCGTGATCTAACCATGGCTTGAATTGTGGTAGTTTGGTGATGTATGCTGGTATCCTTGTTGTGAAGACCAACCTTTTATAATCAATTTCAAGTTTTAAAACAAGTGAATTATGATCCGAAAAGGGGCAAGGGATTATAGAAAAGTTAATTATTTTCATACTTAAATCTTGAGATACATAAAGTTTATCAATTCTGGTTTGGGTGCTAAATCTATAATCACTATGAGAAAAGGATAGTGAGTTAGTGTCTTTATAACTGTAGGTGTCAATTAGATTTAGGTTCTCACACCAATTTCTTAGAGCTTTTCCTAAAGAAGTAAGACGGAAGTGCTTTTTATTCGAGGTTTCAGAAATATCTAAAGTACAGTTGAAGTCTCCCCCTAGAATCAAAATACCCTTATAAACTTTGTTAATTAGTTCTAAATGTTTCCTAACAGTTCCTATCCCTATACCAGGAAACCAATAGGTGTTAACAAGTGTCCATATGCTATTATTAAATGTAATTATTACAATTGAAATAAGACCTTCTTTGTCTTCACACTTATAAATAATTTGGGGAATGATGACGTTTTTCCTCCAAAGTATTAAAACTCCTCTTGTTTTTTTTTCTTGTATGATGAGCAAGATAGATTTATATATTCCAATGGATTCCAATTAAAGTTATCATCTGATTTTAGATGGGATTCTTAAATAAATACAACCTGAATTTTATTTAGTTTCAAGTATCTAAGGAAATTGGATCTTTTTCTTGGATTGTTTAATCCATTAACATTTAAGGATAGTAAGGTTAAATCCATCAAGTATGACTTTCTTCTGAGTTAATTGAAGTTTTCATGTTTAGTATTGACTGGATAATAAAGAGTGTAACTTTATCTAGAAAAAAATTGTGTGAAATAGTTTAGTTCTCCCTAACAAATTGTATAAAGTTGTATTAGAGATAGGCTAATAAAATGAAGATTTGAATACTGAATAAAAAATAACTAAGAGTAACCATATTAATAAAGAGTTTATTGAAAACTTTAACCAACATGAAGTGACATGCACTTCTAATCTGAGTGAACATATAAGTTCAAACAGATTAACCTTCACGACAAACAAAAAGTGATTAACGACAATAATATGTCTGAGCCCCAGTATGAGTTAATAGCAGATCTAAAATTAATTTATATATCCACTTTTGTTGTTAGAATTGAATGAATAGATGAACTTTGTAATACATAAAGGAAATAGATTTGAAACTGATATAATAGAAGCAGCTTATTCAAAACAATTGTTAATGGGAGCAAATACAATTTTAAGTAATTGTAAGTGTATAGAACAAAGGAAGAGTTCATATAATAAAAACATTAATGCTAAGTTATAAAATATTCAAAGTAGAAAGAAAGTCTAGGTATAATGATTGATGAAACCTATTTAATGATAAATATTGTAACCAAATAAAATAGTCATAGTTTAGTAATAAATAAATAGATGCATAAATAAACATACATACATACATTTTCCATATTGTCTACTTTGTCAATGCCTTAACTATTTCAAATTAAAGAATATACTAGCCATTAACAAAGTTAGTATAAATAAGTTCATTTACTAGAGTTGAAATTAAGTATCTAACGATGACTAAGAAAATCCCTTCTGTCTTTTGAGTCCACTATACTATAAAAAGACTATAGTTTTGAACATATTGTGGAAATTAAACTTGTAAACTTTTAATATTTAAATAATATAGCATATAATCAAATTACACATAGACTCAATAAAGCAAGACAGATATAGAAGCATCACATTTACTAAAATACAAATATTTATCCAATTTAATTTCTGGCATGTTTAGATTATAAAATTGCTTAGTGGATAAGCATAACAGAACAAAGTACGCTAGATGTAAACCATCATTATTTCCACTGTGTAAAGAATTTAATTGTTAACTATCAATAGGACATTTGAAGAACTATTATACATCAGCAGCTACATATCTCCTCAATATCAACATTCATTAATACATGGATAATAAAGTTAGTAATGTACTAGTTCACTAAGTTATGAATAATATTGCTTGCATTCTTTTTGGGTAGTGATTAACAGCATAGTCAATATTCTTAAAACCCATTTCAAATTTGATAAACACAACCCATAGAGAAATCTGGATCAGAAATTTAACTAAACAGATAGCTTATATTGTATGTTTGCAGATTAAAACTAAGAATCAATACTTGCAAGTTCATTTCTGCCTACTATGCATTTAATCTTGTCTATAGTTTTAAATAAATAAAAAGCAAAATATTAATTTACCCATTAATCATCTGCTATAGTTAATTTTAGACTAACTCCCGTCACTTCCTACACTAAATGCACTGTTGTTTCATAGGATGTCTATTGTAAGAAAAACTGTGATCGCTACTGGTGATGTGAATACCACACACACACTTATTTTCTACTACATTAAGTTACTGGATAAAACCTCAGCCAACATTAAATACTCACCAGCCTCACTTACTTACAAATTAGGCAAACAGTACTGGTTATAGAGAACCTTAACTGATGACATAAAATCTATATATAGAGACTTTACTGAGGTGCATAATTGATGTAAATTGAGAATAAAAATCTGTTGTGAAAACAGCTGCATGCAGGGTGCTAGAAACTAGCAATATTACAATAACTTAGTAGTAATTATCAGCTTTAAACATAGCCAAAAAAATTGAGCACAAATTTAAAAATAATTGGAGACACTTCATCTATTAACCTGACAGAATGGGGGATTGAGTTAACATACATGTTCTGAATGATACCAGTTTATAGCTTTCAAATATAGAATGACATTCATCTTAAGCCCCAAGTATCATGACAGGTTAAGAGGCTCAACTAAAATCCAAAGCAAAATCTGCGTTAGTTGAGAGGTATAGGTAGGAGCAGATCAACTATTTTGAATGGACATCCACACCAGAGTTGAACCGCACAACTGTAAAGTAATAAAATGCCAGAACAGTGACCAGCTACCCTATTTTTTTCTCTCATGTGCACCAATTTGAGCAGATTTCTGGCCCTAAAGTTCCATTTCCAAGACAAGGGACATTGGCTGTTTAAACAGAAGAAGCTCTAGGATCGAGTACCCCAAGAACCACTATCAGCCTACCTGTAAGTACCATACACATCCACATTCACTCATAGCAAGCCACTACACAACACATAATATATATCTGGTATCCCACCACCGCAGGAGATCTGGGCAATCTAGACAAAATGGAGGGACACAGACAATGAATCAGACATCCTCCCTGACTATTGTTCTCAAGAAATGAATAAAAGGGTAATTTACTAACTTACTCTCACTGCACGCTCCTCAACCGTCCACATTCCCACAGAAACCAGACAAACTCTGCAGCACGCCAATGTCTCTCCCCCTTAAAACAACCGCCTCATGCAACCGCCATGCGATCACCACAAGCACTCACTAGTGTATTGGATCTGTTGCCCGGCAATGGAAAAGTACCCAAAATAAGTGTCAACAATGTAATAGACCATGTAACAACAGATCCACACCTACATCGAGAGTTCTCCCATGGCCCAACAAGGAACAAACCTGTTCACATATTTCACCATCCCATGCAATCATGAAACACAACAACGCAGTAAATTAACCTGTCAAATCCCATAACGGGCACTGTTCACCGCCAATCTTCAAGGAGCTTCAGCCCTCCCTACAGCATTGTTCACACAGTTGACAGAAATAACTGTAAAAACATGCATCGCACAACATAGAGTCTATCCTCATCAGCAAATATACAGAACCTTCATTATTGTGTCTCTAAGTTTACAAACTAGCCTGGCCAAACATACATCCTTAAACTAAACAGTGCACGACTCATCAGTAAAGTGCCGGTGTAAATCCGTACAGTGCACTCACTGATGTATAACACAAACTGATCTAGACAGGCACCTTCTTAAAAACTGAAACATTTTCTAACCATAGAAGACATTAATATTTAGTAAATAAATAATATGAAAAAAAATATCTCAACTAATCAGACTATTTAATCAATCACAATAGACAAGTGAAGTCAGAGAATGTGAGATGGAAGCTCTCATCAGTAACAACTATAAAGCTGTATATACTTATGCAGCATAAATGTGTGGGATAGATAGTACATGAGTTATTTTGATAATAGGTGAGGTTAATTTCATTTAATCTACCTATAACTGTGTGTAAAAAAATTTAATTCTTCATATTCCTATATTTTAGGATGAGAGCTTCCATGTTAATTATGTACATTCTATTTTAGAGGAGAGACAACATTTGATAGCTTGAGGCTATTTTAAACAAGAGTGACAGTAAACAGTCATAATGGAATGTTAGAACACTAAAATTGAGTAGAGTAGTAACTAAAGTCTAAATTATAAAATATTGTAATAAATGTATTTAAAAATCAAAAAACATTTCAAATTAAGAATTGTATAAAGTATAAATGCATACAGCAAACGTTTAATTGCTGCTAATGAAGCACAAATCAAGGGTGTCACTTGAACAAGCTATTATTATTATATGAGTTCTTAGTAAGTAGCTATATTAAGGACCATTAGAGAAGTCTAAACACATGAAATATAAGATGTAATCTTAGTAAGGTTCAATCAGAAAATGTAAGAAAACATACTTATAGGTGTATGTTAGGTAAAAATACATACTTTTTTGAATGATTAGAAGCAAAATCAAGTCCTAGTTGATGCTTTGAGAGAAGTAGTGACTCCAGAGTTTCTAGGATCAGTTTTCAGTTTCTTCTTTCTCATATCAGTCCAGTTATTTTTCTCAGAGGTTCTTTTTAAAGTGGTGGAAGATGACCAATCCATGTCTTCTGGAATTGCAGTTATGTTGTTGTTTTTGATGAAAGTTATAGCTTCTTTGACATTGTTGAATGTTCTTTTGTCATTTGAATAAAGGATTCTGATTCTTGCAGGGAAAGCAAGTTGTGCCTTTATTTTATTTTGTTTCAAAAATCTCACAAAAGGCCAGTTTTTTTCCTTAGTTCCAAGACTCTTGAAGAATAGTCATTGTCAAATCTAATTTGACTCTTATTATATGTCAATGGATGACCTCTCCAGGCAGATTTGAGAACAAGTTCTTTGTCTAAGAATTTCATAATAATAGATCTAGGAGGCATATTGGAAGAAGAAGGAATAGGTTTCCCTATAGCTCTGTGTGCTCTTTCTATACCATTTGATAGACCTTCCTTTAGGTCTAATATGTCTGGAAGCCAAGAGTTAAGAAATAAAATAATGTCCTCACCTTCAGTTTTTTCTGGAAGACCAAAAATTCTAATGTTATTTCTCCTTTCTCTGTTCTCAAACTCATCTATTTTACTGATTAGCCAGATATTCTGCTGTAAAAGAGATTCACAGTGAGTTTCATGTTTCTTAAGTCTCTCATCTATGTCACTTAGAGAAGTTTCCATATCCAATATTTTTGATTGTTGCTGCTGCAAAATTTCATTAAGGACATCAGTCTGTTTCTGACAGTTGACTTTTAGATTTTCAAGGTTGTCTGTAAATCTATCAATTTTGACAGATAGTTCAAGTAGTGTGGCTGACATCAGTTGAATTTCCTTTTTCAGTGAAGTTTCAGAGTGTAAAGACTTAGAGTTGCTCATTTCTGTATTGTAGAAGTTATCTCCAGTTTATTTGACAGGAAAATTTCGATAAAAATGCATACAATTTGGTATTCTTATAGAATTGTGGTTCCTTAATAAGAATTTACTACCTTTGAAAAATAAAAATGATTCTTTTCCTGAATTCTGGTACTAGATCGTGGAGCTCATAAAAGTTGCTGTTATCAGTTAGCCATCTAGGCTCCGCCCCTAGGGGTATAATCCTCAGTGTTAGATTGATTGCCTGGCTTATTTGCTGATCATCTATGGATGGTTTAATGTTTCTGCAGTAGTTAGAGAAGAGGAGGGCTTTCTGGTATTTGATTTCATGTATCATTTTATATGAATTAGTAATAGTTTTCTTTGTTGTGATAATAGTTTTCCAAAACCTGCTACAAGTTTCTATGTCACTATTGGTCATAGTAGCATTTTGGAGGTAACTGGAACAGAATTCTTTGATTTGTCTTAGGATTATTATGTGTGATTTAGGGAGGTTAAATTTGGTCCTCATTTCTTGTATTGAACTGTTAAGGTAAGGATAAATATATTGGATTGTTTTATCTTTCAGTCTGGGAAAAAGGACTAAGTCCAGCATCTTATTGTTTATTTTTAAATTTGGGTTTTTATGAAGGGGTTGCATTATTGTCATGGCTTGTCCAAGATTCAAGAATTGAAAGAGTTTTTGTGCTAAGTTGATAGAATGTTTTAAGGGCTCTATAATGTTATAAATCTGTATTTCTTTCTGCTTCAGGAATAGAAGTGCTTTGGGATTGAAACCTAGAGCTTTAATATATCTATAATAGATTGTCACCCAAAAAGGAGACCAATTTTCCATCGATGGGTTATGTTCAGCTATTCTTAATATTCTGTTAGTGTTAATGATTGAGAAGTACATTTAAAAGCTGGTAGATTTAGTCCTCCTTTGCTTTTGGGGAGTGTTAATTTTGGATAGGAGATTTTGTTTTTTTGGGTTCCCATATAAATTTTGCTAGGAAGGTATGAATTTGTTTGAAGAATTTATTATGTATTATTGTCTGGGATGTCATGAATATATACATTAGTGTAGGTAAAATGTTCATTTTGATTATTGATACTTTAGCCAAGAATGGTAGTTTTAGGTTGTTCCATCTTTTACAGTCTTGCATTATATTTTGCCATTTTAGGTTTACATTGTGTTCGTAGAAGTCTTTGTTATTCTGAAAAAAGGTGATTGCCAGGTATTTAGTTTATTCTTTTATTTTTATTGTGTTTAACAGTGGTATTAGTGAGATGAGTCTGGGTGTTTTAGGGAGAAAATATTAGTTTTATTGAGGTTTAGTTTGTAGTTAGACATAGAACGAGAAATGTTCAATTGCAGCTATTATTTTGTTTATATCTGAATTTGGTGTAGTGCAGTGTATGTTCAGATCTTCTGCAAATGCAGTGAGGTATATTTTGAAGTTGTGTGTTGATGAAGGATTGTGGTATGTGTTTAGTTTACTGTATAGAAAGAGTGGTTCTAGGTATAGGTTAAACAGGAAGGGTGATAATAGGCATCCTTGTCTCGTTCCATTTTTTATTAGGATCCTATTTGACCAAGTTTTATTTATATATAGAGATGTGTATGGGTTGCTATAGAAAGTTTGGAAGATCTGAATGAAGTTATTGAGTATATTAAAGTAGGGTAGTGTTTGGAATAAGAATTCCAGATTAACCCTATCAAATAACTTGTGGGCATCCACTACCATTGTGTCGATGTTGATATTGTATCGGTTAGCGTAGGATATTAGTGCATCTAATGTTAATGGATTGTCACTAGTCTGTCTATGTGGTGTAAAACCGGATTGTTCTGGGGAGATGATTTTCTCTATCAGATTTTTCATTCTGTTTGCAAGTATAGAGGTAAATATTTTAGTATCTATATTTAAGAGGGAGATGGGTCTGTAGCTGTCAGGGTTTTTGGGGTCTGTGTGTTCTTTTAATATAAAGATGGTTTTAGAGGCATTAAAGTGGATATCATTTATTTTATAGTTTATTATGCAATTCAGTGTATAGTATAGTAGTTTGGTTATCAAGGGGGAGAATGCTTTGTAAAATACTGATGTGAGTCCATCCAGACCCGGAGCCTTATGTGCTTTTAAATGTTTGATTGTTGTAATAATTTTACTGATGGATATCGGTTCAGTTAGTTTTTTTTGTTGGTCTAAATTTAGTTTAGTTTAGGAAATTTCAGTTTTTGAAGGAAAAGAGTTATATCTTCCTTTGAGGTTTGTAGTATTTGTGCTCCATTTATTTGAGAGTATATTTGTTCAAATGTTTTAATAATGTCTTCATTTTTTGTGTAGTTCTTATTTCTGTAGTTTATTTCTGATATATTGGAGGCATTTTTGTGTTGGGAGATAATTCTGGCCAGAGCTCTAGATGGTATTTGAGCTTCTTCTGTGTAAGTGGCTAACATTCTAGCTTCATAAAAAGATAGGTTCCTGGTTTCTAACGTATATAGATCCCTTTGCAGTTTTAAAAGTTCTGCTTCTGTTTGGTTCTTAGGGTAATTTATTAGTTCGTTTTCAAGATGCTCTATTTTCCCCTTCAGTATATGCTCCTCTTTCAGTTGTATTTTTTTATACTATGCTGCTTTTTTGATAAACAATCCTCTAATTTGTGCTTTGGTTGCAGCCCATTCTATATCAGTTGGTACTTGGGAGTTAGTGATATTTGTAAGAGCTATTTTTAATATTGCTTCTGTTTCTTTTATTACATCAATTTTGGAAAGTAAATTAGGGTTTAATGAACAATTATGACCTCTATTCTTTAAATATATATTTTTGTCCCAGTTAATGTTCTGTGTGATTTTGGAGTGATCTGAAAAGAACCTGGTATGTATAGTTATTGTTGGGTCCATGTTAATGAATATGTCAGAGATTAAGAAGAAGTCTATCCTTGACCACATTTTGTGGCATTGTGAATAGAAAATGAATTTCCCTGTTTTATCTTCACTATTCCCATATTTAAAAGGGTCATATAGTTTGAAATCTTGTTTGAGTTCATTAAGGGCTAATGTGGCTTGTTTATTATGTGATTTGGTCAGATCAGATTTATCCTTTTCTGGGTTTTGATATGTTTTCCAGTCACCTTCAATCACTAGGTAGTGATCTTTAAATTGGTTTAAGGTTGGGTATAATGACATAAAAAAGTGTTGTTGGTTATTACAGGGTGTGTAAACATTAAGTACCATTATAGGTTTTGGTATTGTAGGACTACTAAATGTTACGTAACACCATCTTCCTTCCCTGTCAGCTTTGGTTTTAAGTATTTTTTATTTAAATTGCTTTTTAATTATTATGGCAGCCCCAGCACTGTTTGTTTTCCCCTCTGAAGTTATGATTTGACTTAGCCATTACTTTCTGCTAATTTCTGCCCATTGCTCTGCAGTCAAGTGTGTTTCTTGTATTAGTATGAGGTTGGCTGTGGTTTTTAATGTAAGGTGTAACAATAGTTTTCTTTTCTTCTTGATTTGGTGCCCTTTAACATTACATTATTCTATTTCCCACAATTATTTATTAGGTGTATTCCTTAGATATGCCATGTATATTAATTTTGTTTTGTTATCTTTGTATGTGTTACTGTGTGATGGTTTAGGAAAGCATCTATTTATCCTAGTCTCTACTCTGTGCCTAACCACTATATCCTTGGACCAGGAATAATCAGGGGGAGGATGAAGGTTCGTGATGTGGATTACCTTTACATCTAATCTTGGAATGTGTTTTCTTTTTAGATATAGATTTAACTCATAGTATCCCCCCTGTGTTACTATAAACAATGTGGACAAAGCTGAGCAAACTAGTTTCCTCAACAAACTATGCTAATTAATATCCCTAGCCTCTTCCAACATATTATTTATGCAATTATGGTATTGCATTTAAGGTACAGCATGTATTGTTTTTGCCTTGTGACTAATTCTTTCTAATAATATTTTTTAAAACAGCATATTAATATACATTTCTCAGTAAATTATAGCAATATATGTACCATAGTAATATTGTTAAACAATCAATCTTGTCATTTTTACATTTTTCTTTCATTTTACTTATTTTTCCTCCCCTTTATTTATTCAGATTTTGGCCTTCTTTGGTGCCTGTAATGTTTTTCCACATCAATCTGTGTGGGTTATAAAATATATACTTGGCACCTATTTATCAGGGGTAGGAAGTATATACACAGAGAGAAAAAAAAAAACAGCTTAGCCAAACAGTCCTTCTGCTATAGTTAGCATATTAAGGCTATATTTATATTATCCCAAGATTGTTATGTTATTTTACAATTTGCCTGAGATTACTTCTCTCCAGGATCTTTTAACACATTTCTAGTATTTACATAAATCATTTAACGATTTTTTCTTTCCTTTTTCCTTTTTTTCCCAATATTAATCTATGAGCTAACCTTTTCCTGACAGTTTATTTCTTGCCTATTATTTAAGGCTGGATTTTTATTCACCTACACGGTACTGGGTGTACTGTTTTAGTGAATGGTTCAGTTCAACAGTACCTTATTTCTTCAAGGTTTTGCTTGCAGGATGGTTGACATATATGGTGCAGCTTTCTTCTTTTAGCTGGTGCAGATCAATTTTCATTTTTCAGGCAGTAAAATATTTTGGAGCTTGCTGAAATCCATTTTGTCTGACTGTTCTTCTTAATGTAGCTCTCAAAATCATAGGGGGACTGATTTTGCAGACCAATGTCCCAGGAAGAGGTTCCTTCCTATATTCGCGCATCAGAAATGGCAGTTGATTTTTGGTTCCTACCCAGCCTGTACTTCCTTTTCCTGTGCTCCTCATGGCTCACATCATGGATTTAAGGGCCTAGACAGCAAGGGGAAGCTTTCAGAGTTGGATCCCAGCTAGAGTGCTCGCAAATGCAGTTGTTTATTCACCCAAGGGTCCTTTATCATTTTTTTGTAGATTTATTTCACTTCTGAAGGTGGAATTTGTTGAAAACAGCCAGGAATGTGTATTTTGCTTCTTTGGGGTTAGCGACCATGTATTTAACCTCTTTGATGTAGAAGATTAACTGATTTGGATATTTCATCTGGAATATGATTATTTTTTTTCTATTAGGAACCTGCAGTATGGAGATAGTAGTTGTCTTGCTTGTCTTATTTGTATTGGGAGGTTTTGAGCAAAGGAGATGTTATTATTATTCCAGGTGAGTGTGCCTTTTTTCTTTGCTGCCAGTATGATTTTATTTACATCTTGATAGTTTAATATTTTAATATAGACAGGTCTTGGTTTCAGTGGTGTCTGCATTTCCCTCAGAGCTCTGTGGGCTCTTTCTGTTGTTATTTGCTGCATTTCTTCAGGTTCCTCTAGCAGGGAATTTATTATTTGCTTGATTGTTGGTATTAGATTGTTATGAAGTACAGTTTCAGGTATTCCTCCGATGATGATGATATTGTTCCTTCGAGATCTTGCTTCCAGGTCTGTTACTTTTGCTTGTAAGTTTTGTATTTCTTTGTCATGGCATCAGTTCTTTGAGAAATAGAGTCTATTTTTATTTCATTTTATATTATTTTGGACTCAGATTTTTCCATTCTGGATATTATTTGGCTGAATGAGTCACCAAAGGTTTGAAATTGTAATGATAAGTCCTTTATTGCTTGCTGGATAGGTAATAAGGCAGATTGTATGTCTTCCAGATTTGCTGGCTGGTCTGTCTTGGATTTATTTGTAATTTTAGAGTTGTCAGTTTGTTTAGTTGTCTTTTGTCTTTTTGAAGTTGTGTCTTTCTCAGGGGAGGCTAGTACTGAGAATTTGGTCTTAGTTGTTGTTGTTTCCATATTATTTTCCTCTTTTGACATCTTGCTGTATAGTGTTTTACCAATCTTGTAGTCAGATGCAGGGCCTTAGTAGCACATGGCTTAAGCTGTTATTCATAAATCTTAGTTAATCCTGCTGTTTCTGGGCTGAATCTGTCACTTTTTCTTCCTCTTTTGTTTGCTGTATGATATTAGCAGTAAATATTTACAGTTATTTCTGTATTATTAATTCTGATTTGCCTTCTGGGTTTGTTTTAATCCAGGGTATATCAGAGACCTAGGTGATAGCAGTGCTCACAGAACAGTGGCCATTTTAAACTCCAGGAGTAGATACATGTTTGATTTTCTGTTTCCTTTTTTACAGGAAAAATGGGGGTCAACCATGTTAGTAATGGCAGCTACAACTTTTCCAGGGATGGGCACAGCATTCTGACATAACAGAGAAACCTCCCCTGTTCTGTCTCCCAGGACCAACAAGAGGGGCTCTTCCTCACCACTTAGAGGACTCCAAAAGTCGCAGAGGAAATGGCTAACCTTTGTTCCATAGTGGCTGGAAGTGCTACACCAGAAGGATTCAGGGTAAAAGACGAGTGGTCTGATGTATGACAAATAGCCACAGCAGAGTCACCCATCCATGACCAAGGCAAATTGCTATCCTGCTGTGGTGGCTGTTTGCTTAACTTTTTCTTTTTGTGGCTGGAAGAATGACCGACCATGAGACCAACATTCTGCTCTATGGTCATGCCAAAAATGGTGCTTCTTTCCCAAGGAAGGCAAGTATCAAATGCTGGAAAATCTACCATTTCAATGTCAAAATCTTTCTTTGATAAAAAAAACAACCCTGGGATTCATTAATGCCTGCACTAAGTATACACTAAGTGTACACCATTCTGAATGAACAGACAACACAGACATAGCTCATACCTTCTTCCTCCTAATTTTAGTTTTCCTACTGATAATCTTGCAGCTTTAAATACTGACAGGGATTCATAAAGGTTACCACAAAGTGTAGACTACATGTACACTTAGTGTAACCTTTCTGAGTGACTAGAAAGCACAAAAACTGTGATAAGATTGTTCTTGAATACATATCATGTACACTTAATGTACACTTAGTGTAGGCTTTATTGAATCTAGCCCAGAGTAAAAAGCAGTTTCAAACACTATGGAAGTCTCACAATGTAAAATTAAAAACAATTTCTCCACAGAAAATATGAAATCAGTTAGTTTACACTACTTTGATGAAAACTGACAGAAAAAAATGAGTGTTCCATTTAAAAGTACATTACAGTCTCAAGACAGTCCATTAAAACACAGCACCCCTAGCTTTAAAATAGCTGTCCTGAAGAGGAATGAAATAAAGAATCAGCAAATACAAGAAAATGGAAGTTTCTCCTCAGTGGAACTTTTCTGCCCAGTAAAAGACAGCAGAAGCTCATCATTGATCCAAAGAAGCCTCAGAAGAGCATACTCTTTGGTGACAGTAAAACTCTGAAGGGTTGTCACCCAAACTTGTCTTTTACTCAGCTCATCTTGAGGTGATTGGCACTTTGGGCATATGGAATGTGCCCTGAAGCTTTGTAAGCTGGCCAGCTGTTATATCATTGCAGGATATAACCCATATAGATAAGGCTACTGCAGCAGTGATCAATAGGAAGAACATCAGACACACACACACACACACACACACACACACACACACACACACACACACACACACACACGCACACACACGCACACACACACACACACACACACACACACACACGCACACACACGCACACACACTCACACACACACACACACACACACACACACACACACACACACACACACACACACACACACACACATATATATATATATATATATATATTTATAAAATTGCATACATTTTTTTTTCAAAATGTACATATTTATTTATTTATTTATTTTGTTTGTTTGTTTGTTTACCAGGTAATCTCCTACTGGGCATGAGACCCATTTCCAGCAGAGGCCCAGGGAGAAAAGCTCCATACATATAAATGGTCAGTATTAAACAATCAAATTGAACACGCATTAATCAAAAATGTACAAAGCAAGTCAGTAAAGAAATTAGTTATATAAGAATAATTAGCAAATAATTAACAAATATATTAACAAAGTTAACAAAAAATGGCACAGTTAGAGCTCAAAACTGGCCGCATGAGGTAATAGAAATAACAGTGTGATACAGTAATTGCAAGATAGAGAAATGCAGTCTACATAACAGAGAAAGTTCACTCAAGGGAACATTCCAGTTGCACTACTGGATATGGGCACTGTGAACTAAAATCGGGTAGCATGGTGCCTGGGCAATTTATTTTGGGCTAGGCTTGTAAAGGCTCCAGGACCATTAGCCTAGTACACACCTATGAACCTATGAACCAAAAGACAAAGCATTATATGTGTATACATTGCTAACTGAAACTGAGTGTAGAATCGATAGCCTTCAGCAGTTAATAGTAGTAGCTGTGAGAATGAGCTAGTTTAGGGTAATGTAGGGGAGTAGTAGGTAGCTTAACCAGGAGTATGGCAGGAGCAGAGCCAGTGTTTTGTTAGATGTTCCTTAAGGAGGATTTTAAACTCATGAATGCTGGGGGTTTTAGCCATAGGGTGAGGAAGAGTGTTCCACAGTTTGGCAATTTTATGGGAAAAAAGGGTGGTGCCCTGTGTGTTGTGGGCTGGGGTAATTACACATTAAAATCATCACCTATTTAACCATAACATATCACAGACATGCTTTCAGAAGCACACTATAGTTGAATTTAAACCCATCAAAGCAGCACACAAAGTACTACAAAAGAAGCTTCTCTCAAGTGCTCACCACAATGCCATATACAATACTTACACATATTGCTGTAATGCTAGCATTATAGAAAAGGTAATTCAGTTACTTCAGTAAAAGTAAAAAAATAAAAAAAAATAACAGTACTGCAGTATTGCACTGTGAAAAAACACACATTTTTTATGTGAAAGAGTTTTATGCTCATACCACTCCCCCAACATAGAGCTTCACCTTCACGCCCTCTTATTTGTTAACATGAACTCCATAGTCACACAACTGCAACTAAAAAGAATTCTGTAATATTGTGCTGCAGATGAAAGAATGTCCATCAAGAACAACATCAACACAATGTGAATTAATTGGCTGTGACACCTATACAGTCTGTCAGCAAAATGAGCAGTCACCACTCAGACAGAGACAAAGCAGCATGTTAATAGTGTCACTAAAGATGCCGACTGTCACAATGCACACCGCTGGGTACCTAGTCTGCTTTGATGGTAATGTGAATAATTTCCAGAAGCAGTAGAATTAGAAGTAAAATAGCAAATTTAATGTCACACAAAATGGTAGTACAGCAAGAATGATGTTAGCACTATCTCTCATCACACACTCTGCATTAGGTGGCCACCAGGCTGTAAGCATTGTGCCATACAATACTTCGTAAAGTTACAGTAAATTAATACTTATCTACATCACATACAATCAAACAACTGCTGCAATTCTTATCATCAAAGAGAGAGAGAGAGCAAGAGAGAGAAAACTCTTTAAACTGTAGAAAACCATCATAGTGCATTACTAATGCATATATTTAATATTCTTGAATGCTATTTGCAGTCCAAGTGCTTTAAACATTTTCTACAAATATTTTGACAAGATTTTTTAGAATATAGCAGCAAACGAGGTAGACATGACTTTAAAAAGAGTAACACATTGTATATGAAACAAAAGAAAAATCGGTCACTTATCTGCCTCATTTGCACTTTTGATGTCATACTGGAATATGAATTTCATAACTATTGTGAGTTGTATGAATGGGACTGGATCTGTGGAAGGAAAAGAGACAAAAAACTAAAACAAAATTGTGGCCCATGACTGAATGACAATATTTGCATAATGAGGTACAGTCACACTCAGAACAACTGTCAGAACACATTGTAGATTTAGATCATTTTGACCTTCTCTCAGTTACTGGGTTGTGGAATGACCAACCAATCTGACAGTGAACCTCATCATCTTTGGTTCAAGTGCCTTGATATTCATTTATTATTGTATCCAGCTACAGCACCATCTTCAGTTTCCACCATGTATAAGCTTATTTCTTTATGTTTTTGCACTGTAACACCAGTTTCTCTCCCACTATAATTTAACATGCACAGATTAGCCTATTTGAAGGATAGGTTCTTGTTGTGTGGAATATTGTCTAGTAAAAAAAAATCTTGTAAGAGGCTTAGCTCTTTGCTCATGTTAAATTATTGTCTCATACAAAATATTTTTGTGTACCATTGTCTGTAACCACATCAATGAGTATTCCATATCTAGCAAACACAAAGAAGTATTCGTATCCTAAGGTTCACATTTTTCACTGCAATTATTCACAAAAAAAAGCACTATGCATATGTGCAAATTCAACTATTGCAGGTTATTTACACTGAATAAATATTTGTGAATTTAAAAAAAGCCCACTTTTATTAAATGTTTAAACTTGCGGAAGTTAATCCTTATGTATGAGTGAACTACAATGTTAAATTTTAAGTGATCACATAATTTTTGACAATTTCAGGTAGTATGAATGAGAACAGCTGTGCATTTGAAGTACTTAAGACAAGTTACATGCAGTGCTGCAATTTTTATTAACTTTTAAAAATATAAAGGGTTTTATATAGGGGTATCCTAATGTGGACACCCTTTTCGTTTCTTTAAAAAAGTAAAGAAGATGATAGGAAACTGAAAAAAATGGGAGAAATAACAAAGAGAGAAACACCGAATTAGCACATCAAGAAGGTTGTGCTGGAGGAACTGGGACAGGAGGGGTACTAAATTTTTGGTCGGGCATAGACCCCCATTATTTTTTTATATATTATTTTATGTAAGAGTGTAGTTTAGGTAGGAAGTAGTTTAGGGGGTGCAGGAGACAGGATTAAGAATTGAGGGAGGTGAAGATGAGTTGAGCTCAGGAGGATACCTGGTCCACAGGACCTCAAATATTTCCACAGACTGATAGTGTAGTAGTGGTGGACCCCAATATTGATGGGATGGAAACCTGTGGTGATGTGGTGGTCAGCACCAACCTGAGCAGTGAGTCTTGAACTCAGTTAAGAGCTTCCTGAACTAACTAATAATTTCACCTACTACCTGCTCCACCACATCCTAAACCAAGTCCTGAAGCCCACAGTATGTGATGATTACCTGGCCACCATGTACCAGGATGCCTCCATGTCTTGTGCCACTTTCTGGAAACTGTGAGCATATCCCTGGACAGGCAATGGGGTCAATGCTCCCTGACCTGAGAGGAACCTAGCTGGTCTACTCCTAGGGATTCTGGACCTGCAGAAAGATGAACAGAAATGGAAGAGAAATAAAATAAAGAAAGACAAAGTATTGCATAATTAAAATAAGGAACAGGGGAAGACAGTGAGAGAGAGAGAGAGAGACACACACACACAAGAAATGGAAACAATGGAAGCATAATGTTATAAATCAGTGCAATGTTTTTAACGGTGATTTCTATTTCTTATTAAATCTTCATTTAAAAACATTCTGTGAAATGATAATGGAAACAAGGGAACGATCAATATATTGCTGTCATGTGGTGGTGATTTTTACATTTGCAGTACACAGATACTATTAAGATAGGCTGGTGTAGCAAGGGAAATTGTAATACATTTGAAATTTCTGGCTGTTATGGATTGTGCTACAATAGTGTACTGAAAGCACTTCGTTTATTATCCTTGCATATGAATTCATTCTGTATGTATACTTATGAAACAAGTAAAACCTAGAAAACATCCTTTGCCACATAGCATTTTTTTGAATGGAATTGTTTTTATTTTTAGTTTTTTGCATACTCACATGCACCCTCAGTCAACCTCTTCTGTTCCTTTCCTACTGAGCTCTATTGTAGGAGATCTTGCCTTCTACTTCATAGAGAAGACACGGAGGTTGGTTGTGTAACTATCTTACATGGTGCATTTAAATCTTTCTTACATGATCATGTGTACTTATCGGCAAGGCAATGAAGTTATGTTTGTACTAGCTTAATATATGTACTTATTTCAGTACACACTTCTTCTGAGTCTTGCTATACATTTTCATTTATTAAGTAGGAAAGTAGCAAAGCACAGATTTTTATAACTTTGCTGCATCTAATCCATCTGTATTAAGAAGTGTTTCTTCTTCACTGTAAGTTGCACTAGAAGGACAGCATGATTTCCTTCAAACTGTTACATTTTTATGTCAGTCTACAGCTTGTCTCTCTTTGGGATGGTTACTTTCTGCAACCTATGCATATATTTCCATTGAAGTTTTTGCTTTCCACAATGCCTTGCATACTTTACTTGCAGTTTTAAGTAATATCATGTGAATTTCCTTCAAGCAACACAAATTACCTTCCCCCTAAAAGAGATAAGGTGTACACACAAACACACAAGCATGTACGCACAAAAAAGTTACAATTAATAGAAACTCATGACATCCTCCCAGTTCAATGTACAGTACACAAAACATATATACTATTATAGATAGAAGCACTTGAAATATTTCATGGCAATTTGTGGTATGATTATTTGTTGATTAAAATGTAACAGGAGCGAGTACAAGACCACAATTCCAAAAGATTTTCTCTCAGTCTAAGTGACCACTTACTGTGAGAGCAGACTGAGAGCAGGTGTTGGAATCTGTTCCCTGTGGTAAGCCTGCTTACAGCAAAGTAAGTCACTTACACTTACATTCACTGCAGGTTTTTCGTACGCAGGACAGACTTATATTGAGAATTAAATCTTTTGGAATCTGGACCCAAATCTATACAGAAATAATAATAATAATAATAATAATAATAATAATAATATTAATAATAATAATAATATATAACAATTTTCAGTATCCCGTGAGCTGGTCATTCACTTGTTACTTTACCTTCAACCCAAACCCTACCTTCACTTTACCTAGGGTGTAGAGGCTAAGTGATTTCAGCCATTATGTATGTGCAATTATATTTGGGAAGAAATATCTTACACAACTTATCATATTAATAAGTAGCCTCTGGACTATACAAACCAACTGATATTTTTTTCCAAAAAAATAATTATAATACAACTAATTACTAAGTTAATTCATATAGTATATGAAATTATGCGGTGATGTAAATATGTTATTTCTGTATATAACATGTATATAAAAATTTATATACATGTAAGTATATTTCTATATATCTACGTATATCTATATTTATTTATAGATAGATATTGACATAAAAATACACGTGTGTGTGTGTGTGTGTGTGTGTGTGTGTGTGTGTGTGAGTGTATATATATATATATATATATATATATATATATATATATATATATATATATACACATATATGTGTGTGTGTGTGTGTGTGTATTTCCACATATTTCCACTTTTCTATTTGTATTTTCACTTTTACATAGTATCCTTACATATATATTTTTAATGATGCATGTACATTTGAATTTATACACAAACTGTGTCTGTACTTAAACACAGAATATATATATATATATATATATATATATATATATATATATATATATATATACTTCTACCTACATATACTTTTCTTCTTGCATTTAACTGCTTTTATGCAGCATTTATTTAACATGGGTTTTAAACCTATTTCTGATAAGATTAAAAAAAATGAAAAATATTTGTTATATTAACCTAGTCTTCTTGCTGTCAATTAGTCTACCCACTTATCCTCAGGTCAGCACGGAGCTTCTAGTGGCTCTAAGACCATAACTGGTCATCCCAGTCAGGGATGATTGCTGCTCACCCAACTCCTCGCATACCTCTCAACTGTACAGATTTCCACAGAATGTCCAGATTTTTGCCTTTTATATTTGGTCCGTTTTTCATAAAATTGTGGCAATCTGGCAAATTAGTGACAAATCATTAAAGATTGAAGTCAGAAAGTAATGACAGACATTTGAGTTTTAGACTTCATACCCTTCAGAAAGTTCATGCTAATGCAAAACCTGTTATTCTATCAACTTTCTAAGTTTGTAAGATCAATATTTCAAAATTGTCCCTATTTGTACCACTTTTTTATGGCTTTGTCCAAATTCCTTACTCAAAGATGTATGCCTGTCAGATGTCAATTTTGTTTCCATTCTGTGCTGCAAACTGATATTTCAGTTTTGTCCAGGTAATATTCCCTTAAGAAATACACCATGATGTTCGTCTCCTTGTCAGACCAGCTTGGAGCTTGGCCTCATGTCTTTATAGGTGCTGTTATCTTTCAAAGTGCCAGCACCAGAATGAAGAATGTAAGTGAAGAGCTGTGGTTCAAATGTTTGGAATTATGCCCTCCAGGATGCGACATCACTAAAATCAATCCCAGCTACAAAATAGGAACATTAGACATGGAGATGCTGTTATTAGCAAGTCTAGTTTTACCAAACTGCTTTGCACGCGCACAGACACACACACACACACACACACACACACACACACACACACACACACACACACACACACACACACGCACATATACAAAAACACACAGTATATCTTCCTTTTTTAAAGGAATAGTTTTATATTTCTTTGCTATGGTAAATCAAAGTCACTTTTGAAATCATTACGTTTAAGTTGCTTATATGTGTTTCTGCTTTTGTGTTGTAATGCTGTTATCATTATTTGAACAATTACCCTGAAGGTCATGCATTAATCATCTATTTAAGCATATCTTTTTCAGTGTTGCACCAGTAAATATATATTTTTAATTTTTTGTTACTTTACTTTATGAATAAATGTTTCTGTTGATGTCATTATCCTATAATATAAACCACGTGTTTTGAGGTGATGAGTTATGCCACAGTACACATGATGGATACAAATTAGGCACCCCGATTATGTCAACTTAGTGACTGCTGACTCCATTTTCCCCTTTCTGTGCATGAGGATATTTGATATATAATAGGGATGTTCATGTATTTACAAGGCCATCTTGGCTTAGTCTTGTTCAATGCAGTTCATCCACAGTTACCCAAGGCCTAGTTATGTGGATCGGTTGTTCACAGCGGATCGACTGTTTCCATTTCTTCCTGTCCTCTGCATCTTGCTCTGTCACACCAACCACCTGCATGTCCTCTCTCACCACATCCATAAACCTTATCTTAGGCCTTCCTCTTTTCCTGTTACCTGGCAGCTTCATCCTTAGCATCTTTTTCCCAATATACTCTGCATCCCCACTCAGCACATGTCCAAACCAATGTAATCTTGCCTCTCTGGCTTTGTCTCCAAACCTTCCAACCTGGGCTGATCCTCTAATATACTTATTCCTAATCCTGTCCATCCTCGTCACACCCAGTGCAAATCTTAACATCTTCAACTCTGCCACGTCAAGCTCTGACTCCTGCCTTTTTGCCAGTGCCACTGTCTCCAACCCATATACATAGCTGGTCTCACTACCCTCTTGTAGACCTTCCCTTTCAATCTTACTGGTACTCGTCTGTCACAAATCACTCCTGACACTCTTCTCCACCCACTGCATCCTGCCTGTACTCTCTTCTTCAGCTCTCTTCCACACTCACCATTACTCTGAACTGCTGATCCCAAGTATTTAAACTCATCCACCTTTGCCACCTCTACTCCCTGCATCCTCACCATTCCTTTATCCTCCCTCTCATTCACACACACATATTCTGTCTTAGTCCTGCTGACCTTCATTCTTCTCTCTAGAGCATATCTCCACCTCTCTAGGGTCTCCTCCACCTGTTCCCTACTCTCACTACAGATCACAATGTCATCTGCAAACATCATAGTTCATGGGGACTCCTGCCTGATCTCATCTGTCAACCTGTCCATCACCATTGCAAATAAGAAAGGGCTCAGAGCTGATCCTTGATGTAATCCCACCACCACCTTAAAGCATCTGTCACTCCCACCACAGACCTCACTATCACACTACCCTCGTACATATCCTGTACCACTCTTACATACTTCTCTGCCACTCCCAACTTCCTCATACAATACCACAACTCCTCTCTAGGTACCCTGTCATATGCTTTCTCTAAGTCCACAAAGACATAATGCAACTCCTTCTGACCTTCTCTGTACTTCTCCATCAACACTCTCAGAGCAAACATCACATCAGTAGTGCTCTTTCCTGGCATGAAACCATACTGCTGATCATTAATCATCACCTCACTTCTTAACCTAGTTTCCACTACTCTTTCCCATAACTTCATGCTGTGACTGATCAATTTAATCCCTCTGTAGTTACTACAGATCTGCACATCAGCCTTATTCTTAAAAATCGGTACCAAAACACTTTTTCTCCATTCCTCAGGCATCCTCTCACTTTCCAAGATTTTATTAAAGAATCTAGTTAAAAACTCCACTGCCATTTCACCCAAACACCTCCATGCTTCCACAGGTATGTCATCTGGACCAACAGCCTTTCCATTCTTCATCCTCTTCATAGCTATCCTTACTTCCTCCTTGCTAATCCACTGAACTTCATGATTCACTATCCGCACATCATCCAACCTTCTCTCCATCTCCCTCTCATTCTCTTCATTCATCAACCCCTCAAAGTACTCTTTCCATCTGCTCAACACACTCTCCTTGCTTCTGAGTACATTTCCCTCATTATCCTTTATCATCCTTACCTGCTGCACATTTTTACTAGCTTGGTCCCTCTGTCTAGCCAATTGATACAGGTCCTTTTCTCCCTCCTTAGTGTCAAACCTTTCATACAAATCTTCATATGCCTAGTGATATACTAACCATCCATATTCACTTCCATTTCTGCACTAGTAAGGACTTACCAGACTCAAATAAGAGTCGGTGTTGGAAGGGAAAGAGTATGGGGTACTGTCTGGATATGTGGGAGGTGTATTACGTAACGCAAGTGCTTCTAAAGAATGTACTAGAAATAGGAAGAAGAAACACAGCAGAATTCATGCAGGGTACATCAGTGTTCATCTTACACACAGCAGAACCCTCATTCGGGGAATTGGTCTTCCAGCACTGTGAGATCATTGCTTGTTTAATTACCTGCATCAAGTAGGTCATTGCATTATGCAAGTCAAAAATCTAGCTCACGTGACATCCTGTCCTCAAGATCACATGCATCTTCACCTATCCTCTCTTTAGTAGATGTTGTGTATGACACATTTGCCCTTGACCTATTATGATTCAGGTTAGATATTTCAGGTTCATGCAATATAAAACCTAGCTGTTGACTTCTAAATACTGACGATGATATTTAAGTTCAAATGCAGTGAGCTAATAAAAAAACATACTGCTGAATATGTGTGTGCACCATGTAACCCTGTATTAAGATACTTTGCATGTGCATGGATTTCATTTCAATAATGGTAGTGTTTAAAATTAAAGGAAATATTCTGGACAGAGGTTCATGGCATAACATGCAAATTACATTGACTTACACCCTTAATGAGCCATCCATTATCAAGAATTTCAATTCAACAATAGTACAGATGAACTATTTTTATGCTAAATTACTTATTTCTTGACATATACCAGTATGTGTTTTTTTATGTGAAATGATTTAAGTAAACAGTGAAAGTGTATACTAATGGAAGATATTCTTTTGCTGTGATTTTATATGTTTTTAAGTTTTAAGTTATAATTTAGGCAGCTTTTCAAATAGGACTTTTGATGTTTATGTATCATTATTTTTCTTTATATGCTGTATTTATCAGTATGTACTTTACAGAGTGCTGCTTTAAGTTAAAAGTGATCACTCACATTAGTATAAGGCATTGTTTGTTTTAGTCATGTGTCTGAAGAGTGGGTGTATACATAAGTCAAAGGTTGTTTTAATGTGTTTTAGACATCTGAAGAAGTGGGGTTGCCCACGAACATGTTAGTGTTTGTGTCCAATAAATATTTTTATACTGGATCCTACAGCTGTCTCCAAGTCCTGGTGTTTTGCTCTCTCTCTCTCTCTCTCTCTATATATATATATATATATATATATATATATATATATATATATATATATATGAAAATAGTATCCTGCCATCTGCACTAGCATTGTTACCATTCTACAATCAGCAATGCAGTACTGATGATTGCAGTTTCTGAGCTCATAAAATGTAGTGTGTTTGATAAAATGAAATAATTTGGTAAGCAATACTTTAAGAGAGAACAGTAGATCATTTCTAATTTAGGATAGTTAAAACTGAGGAAATATAGCACTGTATAAGAGAGGATGTGATACATTCTCCATTCAAGTTCATGGTATAAATTCATATTAAATCTATGCTTAGAGATTTAAATACATATATTTTAGCAAATTCAAAGCAATCAAATTCTGTAATAACACTTTTTATTAAATTTGCCATTTGAGGAGATTCAGTACATGCATACTTAAGTAAGACCCATAAGCAGAATTTATTTTGTAAAGCAGTTAAATATATAATTATTCCTTATATATCTGATAACATCTCTGAAATAGTGTGAGTGAAAAAAGAGGACTCACCTAACATCGACAGTGCATCAGTACATAAATAATCAGTAATAAAAACTCACACAAAAAACTAACACTGACTATAGAACTCTTTTCTTGCAGGGATTAAGCCCGCCTGCACCTCCTGCTGTGGGGGCAGCACCCCCCACACCTCTGCTACTTAATGTATATCAAATGGGAAATTGCACAATGGTGAGGAACTAGAATATTCAAATTCCATGCTGTACTGCAATCTTGCACAAAACCAAAATACCACATTAAGACAGATACCATACATACCTACCATACACATGCAGACCTCTTCCTCCGTCTCTATATTAACACAACCAGTACCACTCAAAACACATGCATATTCTTTATACCAAAATTCACTGATTACTGGCATTACCAGTAATCAATAATAAAAAAAAGCAAATACTAGAAAATATTTAATTCCCCACAACCACCCTCAAACACACAATACACTTTTAAATATGCTATAGGATGCTCTCTCTACAATATATACCACTGATGCATTTGACCATCCTGTAGTTGTATGTACATGTACTCAAACAAGTGCACAGTTGCTCTATATGCATACCTGCAAAACACGTTAGTCAAATGAAAAGTCAGTCAAACAATATGTATTCAAATATGGTAACCATTTGAAATTCCAAGAGTCAAAATGCCAAGTGCTATAATCTGGATACTAAATGGTAGTGCTTAGGTTGCCCCCCCCCCTTCTCCCCTGTTGCTATGCTGCTGTGTCTGAGGTATGGCAGTCTCAGGGTTAGCATATGTGAGTAGCAGGGGTGTGGTTTTTACATAGCAGTGGTGGTTGTTCTATGCCGTCCTTTAGTTTTGCTGTGTTTTTTTTTTTTTGTTTGTTTTTTTTTTTTTTGTAATTTGGGGATTTAAAATCATTTCAAATTACAATAGGTAGACAAATCTGAGCAAGGCTAAACATTATGGCTCTTTTTTAAATGGCTATTTAGCCTATTAAAAGCAAGTGAAATTAATTTTATTCTGAGAAAATTAACAGTTACTCTATTCCACCAAATTGTACATGACAAACCATTTTTTGTGCCTGGACTTTGGTAATGAGTCAGAAATTCTGGCATATTTTCCTTGCACAGAGGATACCAAACTTTTGTTAGCAAAGTAAATTGAGAGGACGAACAAAAGTGTTTGTAAACAGAAAAAAACTGCTAAAAGTAAAGCAAAACACATATTAAATATATTTTAGCAAATGGATTATGAGGGAAGAAAACTACTGTGATTACTCAGAATTCAAAGGGGTTACATTATTATAGTGACCTAAATTGTCATTTTTTGTGCGCAAATTATGATCTACAGACAAGCTTCATCCTGCACTAATGGATTGATTCCTTCTGTCTGTAACTCTGAGCAAATTTGTTACCCTTTGTTTCCATTGAAAATGTTCATACAGTCAGCTAACACACACAAATATAACAACTTCCTCACACACCCTTGCTAATTATATATACTTACTCCAAGATTGCACAATCCCCGGAGAAAGGGAATATTCTCCTACTTAGGGATGGTTGATCTTACACACCTGTTAACTATTTGTATAGTTGTCCAAATGGAGTTGATAAAACAGATGTTGATCAAACTCTTTGTCAACCTAATCAATGAAGCCCATAGATAGATAGTCATTCAGATATGGATATAGATATGCATTTGTGCTTGTGTGTATGCACAAACAAATGCACATGGCAGAAAGGCTTGGAAAGAGACAGAAAGAAAAATAGAGAGAGTTACCTGAATACAGAAGATGAAAAAAGTGCTTTTAGAAGTACCCAGTGACTTCATGTTCTATTTTTTCTTCAGCATTCAGTCTTCAAGAATTGAATCACTATGATGTCCTTCCATGGCATACCGCAAGCATGTAAGATTCAAAACCAAAGGAACCATATTGCAACACCAAAAAAAAAAAAAAAAAAAAAAAAGTAATGAGTAAAAGCATATGAATGCAAAACCGATGGTAAAACATGCAGAGTTAAGCACTTCCGTCCATCAAAAGATACTTGGTCTTCATCAGAACTGCAATAAAAAAGGCAGTGCATGTTTAAATAGGCAAACCAATCATGCAAATTCTAGTTTTTAAAGTCACAGTCCCTAACATCACATGCATAAATAAATAAGTTAATAAATAATTAAAATAAAATTACTAAAGCACAGTTGTGAATAACAAGAACATTTATAAAACAAAACTAAAATCCATCGGTACATTATAACTTAGCTGCTCTAAGTTTTTACAGGGGAACTAAGGACATGTAGTCATTTCATCCTGATGCATCACTTGCATTTAATCTATATTGCCATAAAAGTTTCTTGTACTTAAGTCCTTCCATGTCATTGTTGCAGTATCCATTACCTCAGGGATCTCCTACCAAGGATAGTCCAATATCTGGCCAGTATACCAAACCTTTTTTACCTAGCAGCATTGTATGTCAGATGTTTGCTACCCATGCAAGCACAGGGTATAAAGGTGATGCATGAATGCTCCCCAAACCAGAACTTTTTTACTGTCAGTCAGAACATCATTACAATACATCAGTCTTAATGCCCTTCACTTTGCTGGTTATACTGAGACTATGCTTTAAAGATAAGTACCCCTTTGAGGATCCTTTTCTTTTTCTTCTTATTCTATTTTTCCAGTGGGTTACATGTCATCCAAGAAAGGGAAATGTCAATGAAGGAGGCAGATTCCCCATAAGGACTGCCATGATAGGTGCCTGTTTTGCTTAAGGGCATCTCATGACCATACTCAGTGTTCCATCTGTCAGGCTTTTGTACCTAAGACTTTACATAGCTGCCTTTCCATTTAACTTGAGAACTAATGTCTCAAGCTGTTGTCCCAAGGTACCATAGTAGAATCTGTAAAATAAGGCTAGGAAATCTTGGCCTGAGCCTGCTGCTGTCCATCCTCTACTGGATGTCTCTCACTTGAGGTGGATGATAACCCAGAGGATAATCAAGTGTTGCCATCGGTATCTTCTACCATGACCTTCTCAGATGTAAGCATGGCACCTACTTCTAGCACATCCTTAGAGACCTTGCTGATGCTTGCTGCAGACATTGAGAGGGAACCACAGCTGATAATCTCTGAGGGGGCTAAAGGGAATCCTTAGATCCTTGTTAGGGAAGAGGTGCTGGGTACCTTGATTGAATCCAGGTAGGGGTCTGAACCATCACACTTTGTGAAGGAGGATGTACACTTAAAAAAAGGCAATAGCCTAAACATGTGGTATTAGTTATTAGAGACTCACTAAGAGAATGGCAGGATGTCACTCAAGGCTTGTTCAATGCCTTGTTGGCTTTAGAACCTCCACAGGGAGTTTTAGTTCCTGCACACTCTTCGTCCTGTACCCCTAAAAGGGCAAGTGACCCTGAATCCTCGGATGAGGATTCTGACTCTGATGCTAACTCTTTAGCCTACTCCTCTCAGTTGTAGACTATGGGTCTGAGGAGGAGTAATCTGTCAGTCCAGATTATTCTTTGGAGGAACTATCTTTTGGAGACACAATCCTGAGTATGATGGAAAATTTCAAATGGGATCGCTCCCAGCTATCAAATGTCCAGAAAAGGTATTATGTGTTATTACAAATGTGCTCTTCTAAATCTTCTGCTGTCCCTCCTGTATCGGCTGCTCTACTGGATACATTCTCCACTACTTCCCTGCCACCACAATCCAAAATTCCAGCACCCAAGAAGGCTGACAGGTTCTGTAAGGTGCCAGATGCCAGAAAATTATTATACAAATGTCCTTCCTATGATCCAGTGGTGAGTTCTTTAACTACCAATAAGTATTCTAGGCTACTGCACTTTTCTAAGCTCCTTGCATCTGATAAGGACAGTAGAGCTATGGAAAAGATTGATAAGAAGGTATACTCTTCTGCAACATTCGCCTTTAAGGCTATAAATTACCAGACCCATATGACAAGATACATTTTGTCTCTTCTTTTCCAGATTGGGAAGATTGCCTCTGTTGTGCCTGACTCTAAGGGTGAGGCTTCAGCTCTCTCCTTCTTAGGTTCCACTTCTTAAGTTGCCTGTGATTCTCTAAAATGCAGCTGTGATGCCTCCTCTAGGGCTGCTGCCTCTGGCTCTGTGATGTGGTGCTATTCATGGCTTCGCCCTCAAGCCTTGCTAGATGATATTAAGGTGAAACATTTGAATGCTCCTCTGGATAACAATAATGTGCTTGACATTGCTGTGTCAGAGCTTTTTAAGGCTTGCAGAATTGGGGTAAGGTCATGAAAGCTTTGAAGCACATCTTTATCTCTCCACTTCCCAAGTTTGACAGGAACTATAAAGTAAGGCTGCCTTTTACCCATAGACTGCCTAGACAGTTTTACAAAGGTAAGAAGGCTTCTAGGCATATTTTTTCTGATAAGCCAACTCAAATACTTAGGCTACAAAAGCAGTCCATTCCCGACAAGTCCGTAGCCTTTTGACTTTCTTCCCTCCCTTTCTCTTGACCAGGTTCCTTTGTCCATCATGCTTTCTCTGCTTCTCGGTGTTTGGCCAACGTTCATCACAGACTCTTGGGTTCTATCCATTATCTTTCAGTGCTACTTTACAGCCTGGAAAACCCTTCCCTTCTTTTCTGGTATCCCTCAACCTTTTCCACAACAGCTTTCTCATTTTCCAGAGTATTGCAGTGTCTGATGGACCTGGGTACCATTCAACCAGTTCCAAAGACAGAAACGGATTTAGGGTTTTCTTCAAGAATATTTATGGTCCCCAAGAAAGAGGGGTCTTGGTGATCCTTTCTGGATTTTCCTTTCTGAACACTTTTCACATAGTAACCTCCTTCTGAATACTTTCTCTTCACATGCTGTTTCATCTGCTGCTCCCCAAGGCATTTCTAGTTTCTCTGGAGCTAAAGACCACTTTTCATAATCCTATCTACCCTCTCTGCAGGAACTTTTTGTGTTTCTCTGTTTCTACCTCTCATTATCATTTCTCTGCTGTACCCTTAGGGCTTTCAACTGTCCCAAGGATGTTCATCAAATGCCTAGATCCAGCAGGCGCTTTTTGCAGACTTCAGTATATTTAGATATTTCCATATTTGGATGACTTTCTTTACGCCTCATCCAAAACCAAGATAATGCAGGATCTTCACTTTACCCAGTTTGTATTGCATAGCCTGGGGTTCACTATCAACTTTCAAAAGTCAGTGTTGACTCCATTAAAGGATCACATTTTTCTAGGCTGCAGAATCAAGATTATTCCAGTGTTAGCCTCTCTTCCTGCCTTCAATGTTGTATCTCTCAAAAAATTAATTCCTTTCCCTGCTTCCCCTGTCCTGTCTTCTGGCCAATGAGTTTTTCCCGGCTTTGTGGTTTATGACCTCTGCCATCCCCTTGCTTCCCTAGGCCAGGCTTCATATGAGGAAATTTCAGTGTTACCTAAAATTTGCATGGCCTCAACACTTCCACTCTCTAAAGCATCCGGTTTCTCTACTCCCTTGTCTCAAACTGGAATTTCACTGGTGGATTCAATAGATATCTCTCAGTCCAGGTGTGCCTGTTCTAACTCTTCAGCTGTCCCAAGAATCCTTTACAGACTCCTTAGAGCTAGGGTCGGGAGCTGCTTCAGGCACCATGAAGGTTCAGGTCCTTTGATCCGCTCAGTAGAAAGCAGATCACATCAAAGCAATGAGGGCTCTCATTCTGACTCTGCAAGCCTTCCTCTGGGTCTGGATGCCAAGTCCATTAAGGATTTACACAGACAATACCACAGTCATTTGGTATATCAACAAGCAAGAGGGCACTAGATCTTACCTCCTTTGCAGACTGGCCTTTCAAGCTTTCTAAATAGCCATCGATCTTCAGGTGATACTACAGGCAGTCTACAAGCCTTTCAGAGTACACTTATGTGGCAGATTCTCTCACAAGGTCCAGGACCCAATCTCATGAATGGATGATTCATAGAGATATGTTTCTAGGGGTCTGCTTTAGTAGACCAACATTTCACTTACCTGACTCCCACTTGGACGAGATGAAACGACTGACAACTTCAGAGGACCGACTCCCAGAACACTGACTTTTCATATGAGGTAAGTAACCGCTTGGCTATCCCAAAAAAAATAAATAAACGAAACAAAACTAAACCCACCGATGTGGGGGTCTTCACTTCCACACCCCTTATGTGGGGGATTCACCCCACATCCCCCCAACTAAATATACCAACTCTGAGATTGCACTACTGCAGGGAGTAAGGGGCAAAATTCAACAGGATGGCCAAGCGGTTACTTACCTCGTGTGAAAAGTCGGTGGTCTGGTTGTCGGTCTTTTGAAGTTGTCGGTCGTTTCGTCCCGGCCAAGTGGGAGCTGGGTAAGTAAGAGTTTGGTCTACTGAAGTAGACCCATTTCTGGCTATAGTTCATTGGTGGGGTATTACCCAGGTACATCACTTTGCCTCCGCTCTGAACAGGCAACTCTTTCAGTTCTGTTTCATAGTCCTAATTTCTTTGGCTTGGAAAGTGGATGCCATTTCTTTCTCTTGGAAGAAAACGTTCCTGCATGCCTTTCCTCCTATTCCACTTCTTCGCAAAGTCTTTCACAAAATCAACAATACTCTCCAAAAATCCTGTTGATTACTCCCTTTTGGATAAGACAGCACCGGTTCCCCTTTTTATTACATCTGGCCAGTGGCAATCATCACAGGTTACCTCACTGCATGGACCTTTTCACACAAGACAAAGGATCTCTCCTTCATCTACATCTGCCCATTCTTCAACTAACAATTTGGGTGATAGGGTTTTGATTCTTTTGCAACACCATTTTTTGTTTATGGTCCTGCAAAATTCCAGAAAACCCAATAATAGAAAATCATATATGTCCAAATGGAAGAAATGTTCTGTCTGATGTCTAAAACATCACCAGGATCCCTTTTCAGTTATGGGTCTCTTTGGTTCTTTCCTATCTGTGTGAACTTCTGCATGCTGGATTAATATATTTTTCAGAGGAAGCTTACTTATCAGCAATTTCAGCATGTCTGCCTCTGACTCATCCTCTGACCTATAGATTTGAGGTCAAACGATTTCCAAAAGGCATCCTTCATATCAGACCCCAAAGAATGCCCATTCCTCCTTCATGAGAGCATAAGTTTGTCCTTGAATAACTGACACAGTATCCTTTTGAGCCCACTACTTCTCCTTCTTAGCAATATTGCATCTAGAAGACTTATATTGGTTGCTTTATCCTCTGCCGGAAGGGTTCCTGAACTCCAGGCATTGATGGTTGTCCCTCTTTTTGGGGTTTTCTTTGAGACAGGATGTCTCTCCATATAATTTTCTTTTTTGCTCAAGGTGGTTAATGAGGTGTCCCTTAATCAGTCTATTTAGCTTCCTTCTTTTTTCCCTTGTCTGCAATCTGATAGTGAGAAGGTTTTCCATACCTTGAACCTGCATAGATAGCTCAGATATTGTTTAGATAAAACAAAGGCCTTTCATAAATCTGATCAGCTGTTTGTTTCTTTTTATACCAGGGCATTGGGTTTGGCAGTTTCTAGGCAAACAATCTCCTCCTGGATTTCTAAGGCTGTTTCTTTTTGTTATCCTTTTCATGGTAAACATTTGCCAGCTTCCAGTAGGGCTCATTCTCCTGAAACAGTAGCTTCTTTGGAGGCTTTCTTCAAGGGTATGGACACTAATTCCATCCTTGAAGCTGCTACTCGGTCTTTAGTTTATACATTCACTAAACATTGCAAATTGGATGCGGTTTTTAGAGCCCAGGCAGGATTTGCCAAGGTTATTCTTCACGGGTTTGTGGAAGGCATATCTTTGCCTTCCTCCTTCCTTCCTTCACAATATCTTTTGTACTGTCCCAGAGAAAACGGATAGTGCAACAGTGATATGAAAAGACATAATACAGTTGTGAATAATCTTACCATAACAGTAGATGTCCTTCTTTTTTCACTGTTGCAATATTTATTCCCTTCCTCCTCCTCCCTGTCCTTTTCTCTCCTTTTCCATGAGTAACATTTTCTTTCTGGCTAAGCGATTCTTCTCCTTATCTGCCTTCCTTACTTTTTCTGGATGTACATGCTCTCCTTTCCGTTAAGGTCCTGATTCTAATGGTCACTTCAGTTCTACTTTGGGGAGCATTTGTGTGTCACATTTATGCTCTGCATTTATGTAGATAGGATACATATGCTGTACAATGCTCCTAGGCCATAAAGGCTTGAGAATACTGACTAGACATTAGGCTATCATTGCCAGGAGATCCCAGAGGTAAGTATAAACATCTTTATATGTTCTGCATTTTCTGATCAGCTTCTGGTATGTTTCATTTGGAGTAGTTTGTAGCATACACATAGGAAACTGTTATTTGAAATAAAAGGAAAAATTAAAAGAGAGAGACAGATTTTTTGATCTACTCATATAAGTAACACTACTAAAGTAATGTCTTTCGGCTTTTCCTGGTTAGGGGTCGCCACAGCGGAACTCCGGTCCGCTAATGATTGGCAGTGGATTTTTACAGTGCTGAGTTGCCAGCCCGATGCCCAACCTTCAAAGAAGGCACACCCATTCATGCATGCACCTACCTGCATGTTTTAATGTCACTCGACCAGGGGGAGGACATGCAGACTCCACACAGAAGGTGCTCCAGCCAAGAATCGAATGGAAGAGCCTCTTCCTGTGAGGTGACAACGATAACCACTGCACCACCATGGCCCTATGCTTACATATAAGTAACACTGCTAATGTGTGTAAAAACCTTCATTTTACTTTACAGCTAACACTTTTGTTACAGTCTTTAATAACAGCACATAAAAATATCGACAATCGCTCTTATACTCCAATTACTGGGATGCCATTCAAGGTGAAATTTCTGAGTCCAAATATGAAGCTATTCGGAATACCCTTAATCTAACCCCTTTCAAGAATATGATTTATACCCAACATATGATCAATAATAACTCCTACTATACTCCTGCGGTTCTATTAAAATTTGGGTACAACAAAAACCTAACATGTCCTTTTTGTTCTCTCCAGCATGCAGATTTACTCCACATCTTTTGGAGTTGCAAAAATATATATAAATTATGGTGCTCTCTTAGAGCTCAACTGGAAAAAAATGGGGTACAAGAAGACCACCTTTTCCTGGCAAACCACAATCCTGAATATTATTCCTATACCTATAACAGGTGTTCAGAGACACATCTTAATAACTGTGTTTGCTTTTCTCAAATACTATACAGCTAAGAACTGAATAAATCCCTCCAGTAATCTCTTGGTAGAATTTTAAAACTATGGCAATTAAGTATATATCTGCACATAAATTTTGCTGTAACAGTAAAAAGAAAAAAAAGACTATTTCCAGAAATACTGGTGCAGTCTCTTTGACTTAATTCAGTCAAAATAATTGTCATACAATAATCACTACTATTAACAGAATCTGTGAAGACCTTTGTGTTCGTACTTTTCAGTCCAGTAACAAATTAATGCTGATGATAATCTATTGTCAATCACACTAGTATGACGTCCCTTTACACATTTGTTTAGGCATCCAAGTTGTAAATAGTTGTAAATATTGTGAATAGTGTTTTCTCACAATATACCCCCTTTTTCTTCTTTATTCTACTCATTCATCAAGCTTACATTCTTTCCTCTAACCATCGCTAGTTCTCCTGTTAAATATGGACAAATTATATATTTTCTCATATCTCATTAGCTTCTTATAAGGTGGGTCTCTTCACTACTTTCTATCCCTTAGGTTGAAGTTTTTGATACAGCTACCCTGGGTGCTTAGGATAGAAGTACTTCCTTTATCACCTTTTATTTTTATTTTCTTTTTTATTGCCTTGCTATGATGGAATATGTCTGCTTGTTACATGGTTGCAATCCTTTTGTATAGCAAGACAGATAATTGTATATAATGTATTATGTTGTGTCTTGATATGTTTCTGTTTTTTCTGTTAAAAATCTTGAAAAACTAATAAAAATTATATTTGAAAAAAAAAAAAACAGCACATAAAAGCTAAACCCTCAAGACTTCCATATAATATCTTGTAGATGCCAATATTAAAAACAACTCATGGTAATCAGTCTTCAAGTATTAATATTATAGAGCCATTATGCATTACTACTTTGTCTTACGAGAAAGAAAATACTGATTTTTAGTATTACAGAGACAGTATCCATTACTGGTTTGTTATCAGAGAAATAAATACATGAAATGTATTATTTACGGGTACCTAATTAACATACTTTAAAAATTTATTTAGTCTAAAGTTTATACTGTAGCAAAATTCTTCAACATCAGTCCTTTGTGACTATACAAATAAAGACTTTTATCTTCCAATGTTCTGCATTCTGTGATCCAGTCCTAATATATGTTCGTATTTTGATATCCATAATATACTATTTCAAATGGTGCTTTAAAATGTTTCTCTTTAAAATTGTGCCAATAAGAGCAATAATCTATTGTTCATTATTGACATCATCAGTTGTTTGTCTGCAAAGTCCATGCATTCATTGATATTCTATGTACTTGAAAGTGCATTACAGGTGATTTGAATAAATAGGTATTCATCCGATCAGGATTTCTGTCATACTTCTGAAATGTCCATATTTCTACCTCATATTTTTGGTCTATTCCTCATTAAATTTGTGATTTTCTGTCAAATTATTGTGCAATGAAGTCACTAAATAATGGCCTATATTTGAGTTTCAGACTTTATATCCTTCAGAATAATGTATGTGGGGGGGGGGTGACCTAGATAACGAGCTGTTAGCAGCACTGAAACTTTGATCTGTTTATTTTGATTTATTCTGACAGGATTTTTAAACAAAAAAGTCATTTTAAAGACTTTTTTTACTGGAAGATTAATATTTAAGTAGTTATCTATAATAGTTTTACAGAAGAATCTAGTTGGTGATTTTTCTATTACTTTTTCCTATCAGAACAACTTTTAGCTTCATTATTACAATGAGTCACTCAAAAGGAATTACACAAGAATCTATAATGAAGAAAGAACTGCAGTCTGAACTAACTAGTATCCAGGATCTGAATCAGAAATAGATAAACTGAATGTGAAAATGGACAATTTTAAAGATGAAAATAAGAAACACATGGAGTTATTAAATGAAGTGATTAAGCAACAGTCACAGCAAATAGCGGCAATTGAAGAAGCAGTGAATGACATGGATGGGAGAGTGGCTGAAAATGTGAACTGCATTGAATTCTCAAGCAAAATTCTGAACTTACAGGAAAAATAGAAGATATGGAGAGTAGGTCAAAAAGAAATAATATAAGTAACTATGAAATACCAGAAAAGGAAGAAGAAGGCAACATTATTTCATTTTTAATTAACTGGCTTCCTAAGTCCCTAAACTTACCTGAAGCTGTCTCATTTGGAATTGAGAGACCATATAGATCTCTATCAAACTTGCTGCTAAAAATAATCCCCCTTCTCCTAGATCAGTTATAGCTAAATTCATGTCAAGTCAAAATAAAGACTTAGTCTTGAAGACAGTCTGGGCTAACTCAGCTATAAAAATAAGAAACAACTCAATAACATTTGATAATTACTATTCCACTTATGTTATGGCTAAAAGAAAGGCATGTGTTCCTTTTATAAAAAGATTAAAGAACGTAAGCATCAAAGCACAGATTGTGTTCCCGGGTAAAATAAGGATTTTCTTACCTGAGGGAGAAAAGACATTTAACACTTTAAATGAAGCAGTGGATTTTGTACAAAAGAAAAAAGAGAGAGAGAGAGAGAGAGAAATCAATTTCTCAATCTTTTCTCAAATTTCATTTCTCAATCCATTTCTAGCACACATTCCTATCCCCCCCTTCCCAAAATCCTCTAACTCAGACCTACTCCTGTTAAACTTCAACCTCCATACCATCATAAACAAGACCAGCATGCCCCATGCTAACATATCCACCTACTCACCAGATATAGCTGTGTTAACAGAAACCTGGTTAAAGCCCCACATTAATGACAATGAAATCCTAACAACTGGCTATAACATCATAAGACCCAACAAGCATGGAGGAGGCATTGCAGTTATGTTTAAAAATACCCTAAAGGTAGCCCAACTAAACTGTAATCCTCCTAATCTACCCAATTCGGAGATATTACTTACTTGCCTTGAAATTTACCTCACCAAAGCAATAATAATAATTGCCACCTACCTACCACCAGGCAATAACCTTCCCAATATAGAATACCTATTATCCTGGGCTGCTACTAAATTCACCCAAGAAACTATTGTTTTTCATGATTTTAACTTAGATTGGCACTCTTGCACTACTAATAACCCATCTGACTTTATTAATCTCTTTAACTTCACCCAAACAATAAACTGCCCAACTTGTATTGACAAATGCTGTAAAAAGCAATCAACATTAGACTGGATCCTAACTAACAAACCAAACCTAGACTTCTTAGCCGGATGCCTACCTGACTCCCTCAGTGACCACCATCCAACCTTTCTTTATAGGTAACGTGTGTATACCCAAAGCAACATCCTCTTCAAATATATCACTTCCAAAAAAAATTCTCTCAAAAAAATTTCAACCTTCTTTTACAACAATGTATCTGGTCCCCACTTAAGCACCTACAATTAGATGAGGCTGTTCAATATTTCAGTGAAAACTTCCTCACAGATCTTAATAATCTAGCCCTTTCCAAAAAAGTTTGTGCTAGGACTAAGCCCCTCCCATGGCTAACCAAAGAAACCAAACTTCTAATGAGATATAGAGACAAAGCCTGGTCAGCTTATCATACATCTAAAAACAAATCTGACCTTGTTAACTGGCAACAACTAAGAAACTTAACTAAAAAACAAATAAAAAGAGACAAACAAGTATACTTCTTATCCTGTCAACAAAACAACCCTCAAAAATTCTGGCTTTCCATCAACCAACTCCTAAATCCAGTTCGTACCTCTACCCCTCCCACCTGCTACCTCAAACGACCCTGTCCCTATCTCTGCTCTATTTAGTACCCACTTCATCAACATCATCACCTCCTTTCTACACAACCAACCATCCCAGACAATCACTATCCCCGTCCCAGCAAAAGACAATCTCAGCCCTTTCTCTTCTCACCCATACAGATAAAGCACATAAAAACCCACTTGCCCAACCTCAAACCATGCTGTGCAGTTGCAGATAAACTACCTAATGAATTTGTGGAACTTGCAGCCCCATCAATCGCATACCCAATTTCCATCCTGATCAACTGCTTTATTAAACAGCAATATGTCCCACTCATATGGCAAATATCTCATATTATACCTCTCCACAAAAGTGGCCCCTCCAAAGAACTATGCAACTATCATCCCATAGCTATACTTTCTCCCCTTGCTAAAATGTTAGAAAAATGCATCCACAACCAGCTCATAAACTACTTCCTTAACAACAACTTCCTTTCCAACTCTCAGCATGGTTTCAGACCTAAGCACAGTACCAGCACTGCCCTCCTAACATTCACTAACACCATCCACCACCTCATGAACAAAGGCCTGTGTGTCTCCTTCATATTCCTAGACATGTCCAAAGCCTTCAACACCATATCACACTGGCTTCTACTAAATAAACTATCTTCCTAAAGCCTTTGCTTATCCTCACTAACCTGATTCCACAGCTATATTTCTAACCGTCAATAGGCTACAAAGTGGGAAAACTCTCTTTCCCCCCTACTCCCCATCTCTGTGGATGTACCCCAAGGGTCCATTCTCGGTCCACTCCTCTTCATCATATTCACAAACAACCTCAATACAGCAACCAAACATGTCTCCATAGTACAGTATGCAGATGATGCTACCCTTATCTGTTCAGCACCCTCATCCCAAGAACTTCAACTAAAAATGCAATCTTCTTTCCAGGACATTGAATCCTACCTCTCCCAACAGCAATTCATTTTAAATCACAACAAAAACAAAATCTTAGTTTTCAGTAATAAAAATCCCAAGACTTCCCCACCCCCTCTATCAATCATCTCTGCTAATAGTACCAGCATCACCCCTACTTAACACACAACACTTTTAGGAGTTACCATAGATGACAACCTCAAATTCAACATGCACATTGCCCAGTCCATCAAAAAAGTCCACATCAAACTAGGTACCCTATACAGGGCCAAACCATTTCTAACTCCCAACACCAGGGTAGACACTGCTCACACACACCTTCTATCTACACTTCTCTATGGCTCTTTCATGTATACTAACCTTTGAAAATCTGACTTCAACAATCTAGAATTTTACTACAATAAGATTTCTAAATTTGCCACTAATCACCCACACAGATCCCACCACTGCTCAGCTCTTTCTATATTAAACTGGCTACGGCTCCCCAAACTTCTATCCTTCAGTCAACTATTCTTAGCCCATAATATAATATACCATCCCAACAACTGCCCTGACATTTCCACTTTAGTTTATCCTAATACTAATAGCAGATCCCTGAGATCTTTCAACAAACGCCTACTAAAGATATCCAACTCCCATAACCAACAACTAAAAAACTCCAGCTTTACTCCATAGCATATCGCCTACTCCAAGGTGATCTCTGCTTAACATATAAAGCTATGTCAAACCCAGAGCTGTTGGACATGCTACACCTAAAGAAATCCCATTCCCTCCAAGCTCCATGCTCTAGGGACCTAAACCTTGTCACCAGAATAAATAGGACACACTGGAGGGATAGATTCCTGTCCCAGAGGCTTCCTATACTGTGGAACAAGCTACCCATCTATGTTAAGCAAAGTTCTTCATTAGCACTCTTCAAGAAAAATCTTGATGAGTGGATGGGAAATAGGAAATACACCCTGGGGATCACTTCTGTGTCTCTGCTCTTCAGTGGCACAGGAAAATAACTTTCTTGGGTGGCGTAAGCCATGGAACCTTGCTGGCTAGGCTTACATAGGCCCTTGGGCCGATAGCCTAGTACCTACCTATGAACTTATGAACCTATGAACACAGTAACTCCCTCTATTCACATAAAATAGCTAAACTCTGGAACACCCTTCCAGACATTACAACAAACACCTAGTACATGATCAATTCAAATCACTCTTAAAGGAACACCTTATAAAACACTGGTTGTGCTCCTGTCACTCCCCACTCCCCAGATTAATCTTTTTTCGCCACCCATTTTTACCTCTCTTACCTTGCCCTCTAACTTTATCTTGCATACTATCTAGTTGTTTTTGCTTATCTGTACATTAATTGCACAGACCTACACTTTGTATTGTATCTTCTGCCACTGGCTATTTCCTACAATAATTGTTCAATTTTACTGTTTGTATTATATTTACTGCTACCTGATATGTGTTTGTACTACTGATTGTCTTGTACTACTGTGGACCTTTTTTTTTCTCCCTGGGTCTTCAATATGTAACAGGATCCTGCATTGTTCTGCCTCTGGTATGGTATTAATGTTTGCTGCTACTATATATTTTTTTGTTGTATATATTACTGTGGAGCTTTTCTTCCCGGGTCTCTGCTGAAAATGGGCCTCTGGCCCAGTCAGACATACCTGGTCAACAAATGTAATAAATAAATAAATAAATGACTAAACATATAATGGGCAAGTTGTAAATTCTTAGTATACTTTTGTTCTCATAGATAATGTTTTAATAAACAGTTATTTCTTTAATATCATAAATCTGTAGTTTACTGTTGAATAACATGAACAAACGTTAGGGGGATAGTTCTTCTGGGGTTAATAGTAATATGGATATTCAAATAGTAATTTAACATGTCTCACTCATGTATTGTATAACTAAATGGTATAACATTTCAGTTCTATTCTAAAATAAGTAAATATTAGATACTTCATGAAGCAAGTTCTGTAACATTGATACTGTATTGATGTGTGATATGTGTAATAAGAATGTTTTTTTTTTCTTTTTCTTTTTATCTCTTTTTCTTCTCTCCTACTAAATATTTGGTTGTTTAAATGATTATGTCGCTTTTGTGGAAGAGTAGACCTGCTTCTTTAACTGATTTTATTGTTAAATGAAAGATATATTTATTTATTTTTTCGTGAAAAAGCTTTGCTATTAACTTTTCATGTAAACATCCATTTAAAATGGCTTTCTGTATTGCTGAAGCTCCCTAGAGGTGGTTGCAAGCATTTTACAACTTTCAAAGTGAAGCTAAAAATCAGTTTTTCACTTTCAAAGCATATTTAAGTGATTTCTAAGCCTTAGAATGAGTCCTGAGCTGTTTCTCTAACAGAAGCTCCACAACAAAGTTTTAGACTTGCTGCAGCATGAGGAAGTACCCTTTGACCTTTGAACTTCTTGTGAAACAGGAAATTCTTTCACAAGATCACCAAGGCAGAAAAGAAGATGAAATTAAACAAGGTGAACATTAAATATAAATTTTTATTGTAAAAAGTTAATAAAAAGATTATTAGGTTCTAAATGAAGCACTTAAAAAGCTTCTTTGTTTGTTTTTTTTTTTTCAGTAAAGAATGATGTAAATATATGTTTAACATTATGGGAATGCATGTTTGAATCTGCTTGAACTGCACTGATTCTACTGTGCTTTTTGTCTTTCCAGTTAAGATTTGGTACTTTACATATGCAACTTGTTCTTTTAGAAGCTTTACATAATGAAAATAAGTTATACAATTTTAAAAATAGCAAGTTAGTAAAGGAATTTTTAAAATATGCATAGTAATTAACGCATACAGTAAAATGAAAACTGAGCTTCAGAATAATATATCCTTGTATATATTGAAATTGGGTCTACATCTAAACCGCAAAACCTCAATACAGAAACATCAACACATATTAAGCGAACCGCGATAATAACGAACGTCCTGAACCACGAAATTCAAAATGTCGAATTGGCATAGTTGGCCAACCCCACCGCAACAAATAAATAATCCACATACAATAACTTAATAAAAACCCTACTTCTAACCCTAAACTAAAGCTCACATATAATACTATGTATGTACTTACCTTAACCTGCACCCTAACCCTAAGGTCCATAACTATTGCACAACTACATTAAGGAGCTATACCCAAACAAAATAAATAATCTGCATACATACACTTAACAAAACCCTACTTCTAACCCTAAACTAAAGCTTACATATATTACTGTGTATGCACTTACCTTAACCCGCACCCTAACCCTAAGGTCCATAACTATTGCACACTTACCTTAAGGAGCTATACCGGAGAAGGACCGGGTCTATATCAGAACATTGAAGTATTAAAACTTTGAATGTTCTGATACTGAACACTATTCAGCGAATGTTTAGCATAGCGAAGCTGCAGAACAGTGAATTCTTTCCTCGGGAAAGAATTCTGTTGGCCACTTCTGTGGCTTCGCTATTCTTAGCGCTGTGGTGGAAAGTTACGAGTTCAGTTCAGGTAAGTGTGCAATTGTCTGTATGTTAGGGTTAGGGGTGGGTTAAGTGAGTTAGGGTTAGGGCGCGGGTTAGGCATGTGTGCAATAGTGACAGACTTTAGGGTTAGGGGCGGTTTAAGTGAGTTAGAGTTAGGGCGCGGGTTAGGTGAGTGTGCGATAGTGACGGACCTTAGGGTTAGGGTTTGGGTTAAGGTAAGTGGGTAGATAGTAGTGTATGTTTAGTTTAGTGTAGCATTAGATGTAGGAATTTAAGTGTATGTGTGTGGTTGCTGTTTGTTTGATGTGCTTGTGCTGTGTGTATGTGTTTCGGAGGAGCAAATTTTTTCCATGGGAAAAAATTCACTGTTCTGAATGTTCAATATTTTCATGTTTAGATGTTTTGGGGCCGATGAAATAGCATTCGCTATTTTCATCTTTCGATGATGTGATATAAACATGAAGGGCCAACTATGATGATTCGACATTTTGAATTTCACGCTTCAGGACATTCGGTGTTTTCATGGTTCGCTCAATATGTGTCTACATTTCTGTATTCGTGCAATTGTGGTTTTGCGGTTGTAATAGGTGACCATCGAAATTATACCGTGACATGTAACTTATATAGTAGACAATGTTATACTATTCTATATCTACATTTATGATTGTGAAATAAAGAAAATTTAGTTTTTAATTGTTAATCATAATGCAATGCATGAATGTAATTACTGAGTATAAAAATAATACTGAAATAGATGCATTGGTAGGCTGATACTGTCATATATGTGATATTTTTTCATTCATTCTGATACTATGTTTTGCTAGTTTTGATGCCTCTTGTTTATGTTATGTGCATAAATAGCTATCTGCATACATATTTATGATCGATAATACACTAGTGTTTAATTACAAATTAAATATACCATTAGGTATTACAAATAATAGATTGGGTGAATTTGAATTATATAATAAATATTCTGTTGGTGTCTAAATATGTTTTATATACATTGATTATAAAGAGGTTGACATGCATATATATTTTGATTCTAGATAAGGCATAGTTAGACTTATGGTTATTTACCTTTGTTGCAGTCTGATTCATTAGTACTTTAATGTTTCATTTTTCTGTTTCAGTTCATGTTGATAGTATTAGAGGTCAGGATATAACAAAGTTATGATATAAATCACTCTTAGTATTAAATGCTTATGTTATAGGCTGAGGTTAGCTCATTATGGTTTTATATCATAATAAATATGTTCCCCATGATCTTGCTTGCAGATATTCTGGCATTTACATACTTCAAAGGAATAAAACCAGGGATTAGCATTATTAAGGAAAATGGGGTCTTGTCAACATGGTTTTGTGATGCCAATAAGACTATGTGTTACTCACAAAGGGTATTTTAGGACCTGATAATAGTATATTATGATCAATTTAAACCTAAAAATTGTATGAGTATCTAAAAAGTGGTCTTGAAAACATAGTAATATGAAATAAATAAGCCCATATGTTCCATATTCATGTTACCAGAGATTCTAAATGTACTATATTACTCATTTATAGGTATAAAAGTAATAAAATATGTTATTATAGGGGCTTTAATAATAGTATATTCTTACTTAAACATTTGGATTCTATAAACATAGAATAATATTAAACATATTGAGCTACATTAGATATATATACTGAAGTAAAGTTAATTTGTTTGAATTAACTAAAACTGAGTGAGTTTGAATTTATAAGTTAAAACTGATATTAGCATTGACATAGAAGTAGTAGCAATATGACAGGCTAGATAGTTCATGGCAAGGCTGAAGAAGAATTTGTATGATTACATCTTTAAACTAAGAATTTGTTATTTCATTATAGGGAATAGATTTGTTGTTAGTATTAGTTGCTTAGTTTTAATCATTAGGTTCTTGCCCATGCCAAGGCATGTTATAAAAAAGAAATGTTCTTACCTGTTTTATGACTAATATTATATTAATATATAAAACTTTCCTAATAGAAATGGCAGGTTATAAATGTATGTCATTGAACATTAATGGTTTAAATAACCCAGTAAAAAGATGTTTTCTATTGAAATATCTGAAACTTCATAAGGTGGATATTTTTTTTTGTAAGAAGCACACTTGGTATCCAAAGATGTGGATATAATATTTTTATTGTATTCTAGTTGGGTCTCACTTTAGAACAAAAAGAAGACACATGCTTATGTTATGCAAAAAATAATTGAATATGCCAAAAGTGATTGATTCATATACAGATAAGAATGGGATGTTGGGTTTAATAGTAATAGAAACTGAAAAAAAATATTATATATTTGTTAACTCTTACTGGATACCAGGAAATACAGCAAAATTTTCTAAAAAAGTGCTAAGATGTTATAACTTTTTATATGAAGGGTGAAGTAATTATAGCAGGAGATTCTAATTGTGTGTTATCAGAGAATGACCCTACTTCTAAAATATTAACATCAGTTGAAAAACACTAATTACTTCAGTAATACAATGAATATGAGAAACATTTGTGATTTAAGACTATTTAAATCTCTTAATTATACACATTACTCTTTTAGATTTAGTACCCAAACTAATATAGACAAGGTTTTTGTTTGTAATGATTTATACTCTGAACGTCAGAAAGTACTAATTATTGTCTATCCATTAACTGACTACAGTGCAGTCACCGTTAATCTCACTTTGAAGTCTAATAACCTAACATTATGTAAAAGACTTTCTGCGTATATAATAAACATTAAAGGTTTTAAAGGCTGGTTTATTAATGAAATTAACACCTTTTTGAAGTTCAGCAATAATGGAGAAGATACCTAGATTATTCTTTGGGATTCTCTGAAAACATATTTAGATGGCAAAATTGAAAAAGAAAGGGTATGCATGTAAAAGGAAAGAATGGGATAGAGAATTCAAAGAATTACAAACTAAGAAAGATATTTTAAAGTCAAAATTAAACCAAACGATCAAGCTAATAATTTTCAATGAAATATCTTAAATCAAAAATATGTAGATATTCTTAGTCATCAGATCTCTATCAACCTTAAAAAAATAAACTTGCAATCTTATTCAGTAAATCCTAAAAGCTTACACAGATTATCCATTAGATCGATGAAAGAGAATACATTAAGTCATATTAAGGAAATTTCATACAAATATGGAAGCAAAATAAAACAGTCACTGATCTAGCAGATATATTAGATAGTTTTAGGGATCATTGCAAACAAATAAATATTAATAACAGTAATTTGATAAACAGTAATAGTCTTGTGAATTTCCTAAAAGAAAACATTACATATATGCCAACTAAAGAACAGAGAAATATTATTGATAAAACTTTTTCACTTATGGAAATCAAAGATCAAATCAAAAAATCTAAAAGTAATAAAACTCCAGGTTTAGATAGACTAATTCCTGAAGTTTACAAATTATTGCCAGAAAATATAATAAAGTATTTGTTGAAAGCATTTAATGATATTAAATATATGTAAAGTGTACCTGCATCTTGGAGATTTTCACTTGTTTCACCAATACTGAAACAAGATAAAGACCCTACATTTTTTCTTTGTATCACTCTATTTCACTTTTAAATATAGATTATAAAATGTTTATGTCAATACTGGCAAATAGATTAAATAATATTTTGGGTGAAGTTGTTAGCAGTGTTTAAACAGGCTTTATATTAAACAGGAGGGTGTATAATACTATTATTATGCTTAACACCTTGACAGATTTTGACAACAACAAAAAAACCCTGTCAGTTATAAGTTTAGATTTGGATAAAGTGTTCAATTCTGTAAATTAGAATTATTTTAATGTTTTCTTGAACAATATAACTTTCTTTATAGTTTATTAATATAATCAAGATGGTATATAAAAATGCATCTGCATTTATTAAAATAGGTTCTTTCCTGTTAAATAATTTAGAATTATAAAAGGTACTAAGCAAGGATATCCACTTTCTTCATTGTTATTTGCAATATGCATTGAATTATTTGCAAATCTTATTAGATCTAATAAAAAATGTTTTTTCAATAGGTGGGAATTACTCTTCTAAAATACAATTATTTGCAGAAGATATATTAAGTATTGGTAATATTGATTCATCATTACAACACATAATTAAAGTCAGAATATTTTGAAGATATTTCTATACTGAAATTCAATCGTAATAAAACCAATACATTGTTTAATAATAAAGATCTAAATACAGATATAAAAAAGTATAGTCATTTTAATTTGGAATCTAATCAAATTAAATATTTGGGAGTTAGTTTAACTTCAGATAGCAAAGAATTAACATTAGTAAATTTCACAAATATAATTAATAAGATTATACAACTTATTTTAATTTGGAATACACTATTCTTTACTATGGAAGATGGGCTTATGCTAATAAAAGTGATAATATTACCAGAAATGTTGTTTTATATTCAATATTTAATCTTATCTCATAATAAAAGTTTTTTAATAAGTTCTATGCTACTTAATTTTTTATGGTTCCCTAATAAACCTAGGATTTCATTAAAATGGCATATAAAAAGCTGGGAAGACAGTGGTATTAGCTTCCCTAATTTTGATCTGTATGTAAAAGCAGCTAATATTTAAATTATAGCTCAGTGGTTAAATAATTCACATGATTCTAAACGGAAATAAACCCAAGAAAAAATATTACCAAGTAATAATAAATTAGTGGTAGAGCCATATGTGCAAATTGTATATAATAAATTGTATTTGATATTAAAAGATTATTGTTTGATTAGTGAAAATAAATGCTTCTCTGTACATTTGGTTATATTTAATAACAGTTAAGAGATATCTAAATAATAGTTATACAATAAACACAGTGTTTTCTTATTTCCCATAGCAATCACTATTGATTGTTTAACAATTCATAATCAAAGAAAAAAACTAGAATTTAGTTTAATATTTTGGCATCATTTCATAAATGGTAATAAAACGCATTCAGCAGAATGTTTATTAAGCAGATATAATTTAAAACAGAGTAATTGGTTAAGTCTGCAAAACTGTAGAGATTTTGTAGATGATAAATTAATAGTCCCCAGGATTCAATAAAATCCATGTAGGCTCCACGTAGGGTCTACACGGAATGTACCCATGTATGTGGCCATGGTTCCCCATCAGCAGCGTGTCATGCATATTATTCATTACATGCTGTCGAGGAAGATCATTGTAACATGTATATTGAATCTATGTAAGCAGTAGTGTAGAGGCTATCTCATAGTTGTGGATTGTCTAGTGAATACCTGGACAGATGTTATGTACAGGATAAGAATCCCTGTAATGTGCTCTGCTAGTGTAGACATATGTGTGAGTTGTAATAGTGAGTTGTAATAGTTGTGTTTTTGTTTTTTACTTTTTTTTTTAATGCCTGTTTGTGTGGTGCAGCACAGAGCACAGAAGTGTTGAGCTGCACTTACACATGCACAGCTGCCAGTCATCTAAAAATAGAAACTGGATTTAATTAATTAGTTATTGTTGTCTACTTTTTTATTTTATTTTATTTTATTTTTTGAATGGCTGTTTGCATGGTATGGCACTGTGTTTAACAATGCTAACAGGTAGCTTAGTAGTATATATGAAGGTGTACAGATTTTCTCACTATCCACATAGCTAAATTGGTAGAGTCATGGCCAAAAGTGTAGTAGATCCTGGTTTTAAGTTTCCAGCATTCATACCTTTTTACATTTAGCACTGTGGAAATGTATGAGGTGACCTAAAATGTGGTTTAATTTAAAATCAAAATTGTTACATTTTGAAATGCTGAGTGGTGCTAAACCCTGCTTAAACATAGTCAATAGCTACTCCTGTTTGTGGGTTGTTAAGCTTCATTCAAACATGGTTGTGTGAGTTTATGCAATGCTCAGCTCCACTAAGCATGCTTGAGTGATGCTAAGCAAGGCGGCGCTTTTTTTGAATGTTACAGTATAATGTGTAAGGGCAGGAATGCAACCTATATTAAGGCCAATAGGCGTGAATTCTGCAGCATTCGTTGGTGTCTTACTAACCTGTTGATATGCCTGGTGGTGTGGGTGAGGGAGTGTGCTTTTGAGAGCAAATGTGGGGTTTGCAGGAGTCCAGAGTGTTTGTTGGACTCCTGGTCCAGAACTATAAACCCCAGCTCTTGCAGGTGGTTACCGGGGCTCAGAATGTAAAGCTGAAGCCTGGGATTGGTTGAGCAGGGATCTTACCAGTGTTGCTGATATCCCCCACAATGGTGAACAGTGTTGCTACCACTATGACAACCTGAAGCGAAGGAAGAGGGGAACCATGGACATCTGGGTCCAAGATGCTAGGGCTGGGCACGCCCCACACACATATGTAAGCATGTTTATTAGTGCTTTACTAAAATACAAGCTGAATCTGTGGAAAACTGGTATGCATAATGATGTGCTTCTCTTCCAACAGCTGCAGATGAATGGGCTTGCAATCTCCAGTCTCATGACGGGCGCCTGGCCAGGATGTGCCGTGAGTGTGGTAAGTACAGATATTTTCTGATAACTGTAGTGCAATAGACAATAAACAATACCAATAACAACAAGCAATAAGGTTTAAAGCAGGATTTTGGCATGGTAACTAATGTGTGCAAATAACTGCAGTAGGGCTATATTCACTGGATGTGTTTTCTAATGTCACTGCAGTTAACTGAAAAATTGAAATAAATAAAGAATGCAAATGTAATTGCTTGATAAATGCATTGCACAACCAACAGTATGGTTCAGTGCTGCTTTCACGTCACTGTCAGTCAAATAATGCTTTGTATTCATCCCACTCCAAGAACAAGTTATATGGATAAGGGAGCTCACATTCTGGGCAGATATCATGTGTATACTTCACAGATTCTAAGAAGCAATAACAATAAAGTGTAAAGCAAAATTGTGGCTTCATAAGTAATGTGTTCAAATAAGTGCAGTAGTGCTGTATTCATTGCATGTGTTCTCTAATGTTACTGCAGTCAATTATGACATTACATGCACAGGTCCCCTCAGCTTTTGGGTTCTACTCCCATGCCTGCCAACTAAGACATAATGGCTGTCTAGTTTACTTAATGTACACAGACATACCTCTCAACTGTCATGATTTTTCATAAAGTAATGACAGCTGCCCAATCTGTCTGGTCGGTGATTAGCAGAAAAATGATTACCTGGAATGCCATGTATTTGCAAATCCATTAGCAGAACATCTTAGTAGTTATGTATGTGCACATGATGTAAAACAGTTCCATGTAGTAGTATGCCTGTATTTGTTATTGTTTGGCCATTACTGTCCCATGCTAACAGCTTGAGAGGAATGTATGTGCTATATCATCTATAGAAGAATTTGAGTCACTGTACTCACAACTGACTCTGCACACCTGTAGAAGTATATATTAGTAGTTTGTGTATTGATATCATCTGCAAATTCACTAATGTTATGTTTTCTCTCTTTCCCCACCCTTTATTTTCTTTAATTTATTAAAGTTATTTATTATTATGATTTAATATTAATACATTCTGTTATACTAACTGTTCTGTTGGCCTTATGGGTTATTCCATACTGGTTTGCTGTTAACATACTTACTGTTATGTTATTTATTGTTGTGTTCTACATAATATACCTTAATATGTATTTGGATTAATCAATATTATGTTCCATTGTGTTAATACTAAAATTAGTTTGGTTATTATTAATCTTAACATATTGTTATATCTAATTTACTACAGAGAGACAAGGTAGGCCAATTCCAGGTGCTCCACCTACAATGGTTCCTCTGGCCATGGCTCTGGGGCCCAGCACATCTGGGCTACAGCCTAGTGATGCCCCTTCTGCTGCCCCTGCACTAACTGTGATGTCGGGTAGTTCCACCCCACAGGCTGGGGCTGTGCCCCCCCCCCGGCAGTGGTGGTGGAGGGGGTGTTGTCACCCATGATGAACTAAATGGATTGGTGTGCAGAATAGTGTTCTGAGGTTTTCGCCACCACCTACGCTAGATGGAGGCCATGCTTACCACCATGGTAGGGGAGCTTCAGCCTGTAGCCCAGCCTCCTCCACTGCCACCCCAGTAACAGTGAAAGAGCAGTGCTGATAGTCCCATGGGTGGGGACTTGAGTCATGCTGCTACCTTGTGTAGGCACCTGAGACTGGGATTTCACAACACCCTCCCCTTCCAAGGTGTTCAGCCACTCTTGTGTCACACATTACTCCAGTCTGCTGTCTTGTCTGTCTCATCAGTCCGCAAAAGTTTTCTTATCTTCCCAACCTACCTCCGCACATGTACCTATGTCCCTTCCTCAACATTTCACTCTCACCTTATAAAAAAAAGAAGGGCACCTGGCCCAAAAAAAATATATATAGTCCCATACATAGCAATCCATTTCACACAAGTGTCCACCAGACACATGTAATTTGGTCCAATTGGCTTGACAACTCACTTATGTTGTCCTCACCCCTTTCTCTGGGGGTGACAGTCCAAATTCATCTACAAATTCTGTCAAAGTGCACAGTTGTTTCTGTACAAGGAATTGATAGCTATGGTTCTTTCCTACACCCTTCTTGCACATAACCTGCCTTTGACTATGTTTTACCCCCTGTTTGCACCTCATTTCACCACTGTCCTATCTCCCCATTTTTCTTTCCTTTAAAGATTTTTTGCATGTCACTAAGCTCAGCTAAATGGGGCTATATCAATATATGTGTTTTGAATAATAATAAACACCTGTCGTCTATTTCAAACCCAAGACCATTGCACCTGCAGACCACTGCATTAACCTGTCACACCACACAGCTGTTAATTAAAACAGGTGGTTTAAACAAAACATAGTAATTGCAAGTTACCATCATTAAGTGTGTTTAAGCAGAGCTGTGCATCATGCCTTGTCATGCAAACTTTCTGAAAGAGTAATGGAAAAACTGGGAGTGTAACTTGCAGTCTGGTACAGGACTATACCACTAGAAAGCCAAACACAGACTAATGGATATAAGTGATGTCTCTAATAGCAGGTAAATGGTCACTTTTAACAGCAACATGTACAAATACACCTGCTAAAACATTAATGTCAAAATACATGTTCAACTGGAAGTTTGCTGGAGAAATGCATCCCTGTAAAGCAAGGCACATAATAATGGATGTAATGGAGGTATGTCACAGCCTGTATGTGTGCACTTATATCTTCACAAAAACACCTTCTGTAACAGTGACTCAGTAACTCAGTCTGTTAAATGTTTTGCAAACAGTAGGTTTTCCACACATGGTCCTGGGTTCAAATCCAGTGGTCTGTACCATTTAAATTACATTATTGTGAAGCCATCAATGAATTACTGAATCATTCACTCTTTATCCACACAATGCATTTCAGATGCAAAGTCTGCTGTCCAATGATGGAAGTCAAAGGCCTGTAGATAGGATCACACTTGACATATCCCTATAGCAACACTCTAAAGTGCATAAAGTGTCAGGTCATGCAGTGTACCTCATTGTTGCTGATGAAATTGCTGTGTAAAAAGCTTTTCAAGTAAGTACAGATGTTTGTGAGAAAAGTAATGTCCTCATATCCTAATATCTGAGGTTGGTGGTTAAACAGGTCTATAATAGTGACAACAGTTTATACAGCTTTACATATATTGTAACATAGTACTGCAGAGCACAATAGTGCAGGTATTAATGTACTGCTTTTCCCTTTTTATCAGAGGTGACCAAGGATTGGTCTCTGTCCCCTACACAACCTGTTGTCAGTGTCTCTTCAAACTCTGATGATGATGGTGGCCAAAGTGAGGCACAGGTTGTGGTTTCTGGTGCTGAATCTGTCCCAGAGGTTTACATCCTTCTGCTGCCATCATTATCACTGCACAATGTCAGTATGCCTACACATACCCAGTCCCTGGAGGTCACAGATATTCGACAGTCAGAGGTTGGGCACATTGAACAAAGAAGTGTGGCAACTATGGCTTCAGTGAGTGTCAACACTTGCCATAGCCAGAGAGCTGGTGAAGTTCCACACGGACAAATTGATAGGGGTGCTCTTAGGAGGCCTGGTGTCCCTCCATAACCTGTTGCAGGTGTGTCATCATGGGTCACTTTGTGTATATTTCTGGCCATCATGGAGGCACAGGCACATTCTGAAAGGAACTCCAGATGAATGCTCGGGGCTTTGGATGCAGCACAGTCTGACATCCATTACTGCCTCACTGCATTGCTAATACCCTGGAGTGGTTCACTGATGCAGTGGAAAGACGTTGGCCTGAGACAGATCGCAGAATATCTGTCTTGGAATGCACATTATCTGTGATGCAATGTCTGGTTGGAACTGAATGTCAGACTCATAGGTTCATAGGTTCATAGGTAGGTACTAGGCTATTGGCCCAAGGGCCTAAGCAAGCCTAGCCAACAAGGCGCCCTGACTTACGCCACCCAAGAAAGTTAATACCCTGTGCCCCTGTTGAGCAGAGCCACAGAATTGATCCCCAGGGTGTATTTCCTATTTTCCATCCACTCATCAAGATTTTTCTTGAAGAGTGCTAATGAGGAACTTTGCTTGGCATAGATGGGTAGCTTGTTCCAGAGCATAGGAAGTCTCTGGGACAGGAATCTATCCTTCCAGCATGTTGTGTTTATTTTGGTGACAAGGTTTTGGTCCCTAGAGTGTGTAGCTCAGAGGGATTGGGATTTCGTTAGGTGTAGCATGTCTAACAGCTCTGGGTTTAACATAACTTTATATGTTAGGCAGAGATCTCCTCGGAGTAGGTGATATGCTAGAGTAAAGCTGGAATTTTTTGAGATGGTCAGTGTAGGACATCTGTTTGAGGCCAGTAATTCTCTTTGTAAGGTACTTCTGTGACCTTTCCAGCTGCTGCAGATGTCTTGTGAGGTACATTCCAAAAGGGGCGTCATACTCTATAATGGGTCTAATGAGTGCTGAGTAGAGGGTAGCAATGACCTCTTTTTTTCCTGGATGAGAACCCTTTTGTGATGAGGTGTGCCACATAGAAGGATTTCCTGACTACTGTGGAAATGTGATTATCAAAGGAAAGACTACTGTCCACCTGAGTCCCAAGGTCTCTTATCACACATTCGGCATTAAGTAGACTGCCTTTTATGTGGTAGTTCATGGTTACAGAGTTTTTACCAAAGGGGGTGACAATGCACTTTTTGGCATTGAGCTTGAGGCCATGCCTCTGACACCAGGCATTTGTTTCAGTGAGGCCCTTCTGTAGGATGTCCACATCATTTGGGGACTCAACTATGGCTCCTAGTTTGCAGTCATCTGTGAACTTCATTAGCCAGAGGACTTCTGTGTTTGCCTGTACTTCAGAGAAGCACATACCAAACAGGAGAGGTCCCAGGACTGAACCCTGGACATAGATCAGCAGCTCCATCTGCTGAGAGTCCATGTGGCCATGTACAATCATGCTCTCATAGCTGCAGTACATCTAGCACTCCAGTGGGGAGTGTGCTGTCCACACCAACACATGGCAGACCATGGGGTTGTGGTTCGGTGCATTCCCATGGAGGACATGGTCCCAGCAGGCAGCTGCCACCATCAAGTACTTGCACCACTTCTGACCTTGGGCATGGAGGTGTCAGTGCAACTCCTGGAAGAGCCACTTCCCATTTTCTGAGGTGGAGACGGTGAACTGCCAGCTCTACCAAGGACAGTTCAAAGCTGTCCAACATACACACATGTAAAGCTAGCACTCAACTTTACTGTGTTCATGCACACACTAATGCACCACTGTCAAAATCAGGTCACCTACCAACACACATGGCACATTTCTATGTTCCATCTTGCCTGTTTCTTTCCTGATTCACACAAATGCTTTCAAGCTAATGGGTCAGCCTAGGCCTTCTGCACCCCAACACAACACTCTGTGCAAGTGATGATTCCTGTATCACATCCCTGTCTTCCTTGCCATCGATGCACGGAAATGAAGCTATGTGTCTGCTGCACAGGGTGACTATTTAAATTAATAATATTTAATTGTGTAATCCAGTGTTGATTTGCCATGCCACGTGTAATAGTCACTGACAGATACTTTATGTTGATATTTGTAATGAGTAAGCCACAATATTTAGTGTACCTTACATTGTATGATGATGTAATGGGTGTATACTTACACAATGCAAGGTGTGTCACAGAATTGTTTATGGTTCAATTTCATGAGTCTGTAGGGGACACTATGGATACACAGTGGCAATAAACCCTTACACGTCACAGCACAGGATGGAATGTCAGCACAGAAGAAATATGTCTTCAGCAAAGTACAGCACTATAGGTGCATAGCTCCCTAGTTTCATATGTGTATAACAGGCTAACAAGGACAATGGCATAGTTCAGCCTACGCATGCATCCCTAATCTATGAAAATGTCTGATACCCTTGATAAGTGTCACCAGGATTTTGGGACCTAATACATACACAAGCTGTGGTGATGGAGATGACCCATCTATAAATTTCCTATGTCCATTACAGACATTTGTCCTACACCAGTTATGACTGTCTTGTTCTGCATCCCATTGTGTAACTTGCACATGATGCGCATTACAGCAGACATGTGCTTCACATGCATGGGGAGCCTGTGTCTTGTAGGGTACAGTGTCTGTGTTACATACCTGTTTCTCCAGCATGTTCTATTTATACCACAGTGATGGTGTAGGTGTGTAGAACAGGTAATACATGGGTTAGTCCTGTCTTGGATAAGCGGGAGGTACACATTGGGTTCTGACAAATCCCTGTATGGCAGCCATACACATGCCTTACAAAGCATGTAGGAGACAGACTACACATGTACGGTCTTGACACAGTCTGCATAGGACATGTTATCTGCAACATGCATTGGTTTACAGTGGAACCTGTGTGACTGCTACAGTTGTAAGATATGTCTGTGTAGTAACATAACAAAGGTGCCATCACACTCAATGATAGGTGTGATGAGTGCCAAATTCAGTATAACAATGACAGTCTGGGATTTACATGCCATAACTTTCTATATAGGTTGTACAAAATTGAATGGATCCACACATCTTACCATCCAGTAAAAATCAAGGGATAAATTACTCTCTGTGTCCATAAGTAATGGCTCAACTCTGCAATGTGTGCAGACAATACTATATTTTCCAGGGGTGGATGACTTCCAAAAGGATAGTATTGTGCAGTCCCTGGCATTTACCATTTGTCAGTGGCTTTGACAACAAATAAATGTATGTCTCAGGCCATGCTGGATAGCTTTTGGTTCTGTGTAGGATTCAGGGACAGCTCCTAATATGCAATCACCTGCTAATGTAGTCAGTCAGAGGTCACTGACAGTGTCCATGGCTACAGAGAAAGGAATGGCTAGAAGGGTTATTCCATTAATGATGTCTGAGGGTAGTCCACTGATGATTGGCATCATTGTAGCGTTGGTCTACCAAATTATATCTTCCCAGATTATCACTGTCAGACACTTGGCTATCCACCAGCTGACATACCACTCTGTAAAAAATCTACACAGTGTTCAGCAAGGCCTGCTAACCTCATACTGTCAAACACCTTGTCAGGCCATAGTAGGTGAAGTGAGTCCTATTCCCCTGATCCATTGCATAGTTTAATACTCAGTGAGGGCCACCGGTTAGGGAAGGTAGGCATGATCTGCCCTTGAGCAAAACAAAATGTGTTTGGTCCAATGTCAGTAGGTGTATGACATTATTACTGATCGTATCCATGCTAACTCCTTTCATGGCTTTACATATCAGATGACTGTGAGGTCTGGGGACACTGCTTGGCACTGCATGCTAGTTGTTCTCTGTGCAACTAAGTATTGCAGTTACTTCCATCATGTTCCAAGAAAAGAGTTATCCAAGGTGTCTGAACAGAGCACATACAAACAATGGAGGGAAGGGTAATATGTATACCCTGTGAAGGTAAGGCATGAGGTTTTACACAGGTATTCTGCAGTGGGCCACTACTCAAGCATTGTCTACGGAAAGGACACCATTACCTTGTGAAGAATGTGGAAAGAAAAGGAGTCCCCTAAATTGCTGGTGCTTGGCTACTACTAATGCTTGTCTCACTACAACCACTCTCTTGTGGGATACCATGTTCCAATACTTTTTCTGTCATCACATGCAAAACATTACTATGAAGTTCATGATGAGAAGCTGGACGCAGCTTATTTGTTCATCCACATAGTTGTCCCTCATTATGAAATGCTCTGTAGGCTTCACATACCCTTCTGCAGGTAGATGAGCAATCAGTTGGATTTTGCATGTATTATTATGACTTCTGTACCAGGGTTGGTGGTATTTCATTAGGGAACTAACCAGATGGTGATTAGGAGCACAGCTGCAGTATCACAATATAATGTGCAATGTCCAGTGACATAGATGTCCAAGCTTGCTGAAATAAGCAGCACAGTGGTGGTGATCCATGTTAGGTGACAGTTTTATAGCAATGCATGAATCCTGCTCTTCAGCAGATTAATGATGGATATCTGCATGCCATAGTTCTGAGGCCTACTGCAGAGGACTGGCTACCTTTGCCGAAAGTATGTCCACTAGCCACATACCCTAGGTATGTCATACTGTACAGTTATGTACCCGGAACATGTGTCTGTATTCCCACATCATGTCACACAACAACCAGTTTGCTGTCTGGTTGCTTGATAGGCATTGTACACTTGTGAGGCCAACATAATGTCAGTAAAGTTAAATAAGTATTCTATGCATGCATGAACATCTACATCTTCACTGCAAGGAGTGCCTACAAACACTGTGTTTCAGACTGTCAACCCCAAGGGTGTGGCAACATGACCCTAACTTTGCTGGACATGCACATTGTCATATTTGTAGGTATGGTATTGGGACTAAGTCTAATAACAGGATTATGGTCAATCCAAGGGTCATATGGCTAGAAAAGCATTGTATGGCACACTATCAGATGCTGTGTTACCTTAAGGGACCTACATGAAGGGGACATGTTACATTTTACCATCTGTCATGACACTGCCTAATGATGGCGTGATGTGACATACACACAAGCATGACTATATTGTTAATGGCACTATCAATGACTCCTGATAAGATATGTAAAGTGTCCACACCCCTCTACTTCTATGCCACACAATCATAATGTGTGGCAGATGTGATTGTATTTCAAACCTTGATCCATGGTGTCTCAAACAGCAGTCAGCACATATGGCAACAAACATTTTGCCAATATGCACAGCTCACCTCTTGATCCACCCACACCCACTTCTCACATGCCTGCATGTGTGCAGCTCCTTAGCGGACACATTCCCAAACAACAGACACATCAGAAAATCATACTTCTGGAGAGCACAGTAGACATAATAAAGAGCACAGTACACAGTACACAATAAATTCATGTACCACTGTCTCGCCAGTCAAACACTTGAGGCAAAATACAAAATCAAGTCTATTACTCATTGGTGATTACATCGTGAGACACATTGAAGCTGTATCACCAGGCTACATATGGGAAAGGTCACAGTTAGCTGTCTGTGGGTTGACATGATATGCCATACCACCCACTGCTGCAACTCAAGGAATATCAGGTAACATAATGATGACATCATAGTTCCTGCAGGCGTGTACGACTAGGGACATATGTCACCAGATTGTATGCAGACACATAACTGAGCTTAGACACTCTGTGTCTCTCATGGGTATGCCCATAGCTTTCAGCTGCATTTGACCTCACCTAGGATGATGGCTCAATAAACATAGAAAATGATGGACGTCAATAATTGCCTTAGCATGTGGTGTCATTGTAAGGGGATCCACTACATGTCCACCTGGGATGACATGCTCAACAAGCATCAATAGTTTGGCAGAGATGGTCTTCATCTCTCACCCCTGGGATGGTGAGTACTGGCCAAGGCTGCTGACAGCCCCACAGTGCATCTTATAGGCACTGTTTGCAGAGAAAACTTTCCAATGAAAACACCATTTTCATTCAACATCACATTTATGCTGCTACATGCTGGGAATGGAAACTCTAAACCCACTCCATGGAAGGTGTCCCCACATTGGAATATGCAGACATTTGTGCAGTCAAAGACATCTGGTTTAAGGCTGTGGACAGCACTGCAGCCATACCAGACTACACGCCCTTCCACGTGTTCAGACCTCAAAATAACAGCATGCAAGGTAATGCAGGTGGTGTATGCATATTCACTAAGGATAGATACACATTCAGATTTAGTGAAACACTGTGATTTCCTGGAGACACTGCAGGTTCTATTCACTGCTGGAAGGTTACCTAATCAAGCCATTGCCAGTTACAGGAGCACCTCTATGAATCCAGACACCTGTTGTGCTTATTTGAATGTATTTTTGTTTATCAAGATGTATCAGAACACCATGGTTTGCAGTGATATTGAGTAACCACCAACTGTGCTGCTTAGTCATGCTGAAGTTCACTTGCTCAAAGGTTAGTCCGCGTCCTTAACTAATGCCATGGATCAGTGGCATGACATCCCCACAAGAGGAGCCAATATAGTGCATCATGTGTTTACCAATATGGGTGACCACTGCAGCACCTCACTGTGAGGTCCTCCCTGGTGAGATCTCTCTCCAGATCAGTCTCATTAAAACTAAGTATCAGACCTAACCCCCACTTGCAGAAAATACAGAAATATACTTCAACAAAGAAATGTATTACCTCCTATGGGATGGTTTATATAGCTTGACTTCACCTCTCCCCTCAGATGGGACAGGCAAGTATGCAGAGCTCTACACCCACACTTAATGTAAGCAGCAGTACAACTGCATAGAATTGGCTGTACCTGACAAGAGGAACACAAGCTCCTAATGGCACAGCAAACCTGCCTGGTGGACAACTGCCTTTAGCAGGTTGTACAATAAGAGGTGGACATTGCTGTGTGACAGTTTTGGTGAGGGTGCCCCCTTAAAATGGAGGCACAACCTCCTCAGCTAAAACAAGCACATAGTGTTGTTGTGAGGTTGTGCAGAAACAGCATGTAACAAAAATTAGCCTCCCCAATGAAGCAAACACACAACACACAGTGTAGTTACATGTGTAATCTCAGAGGAAAGGCCCAGATCGTCGGTACACTTGTACTTAATGATACCACATAGAATGGGTCTGTACTCATAGCTAGCCTGTTGTCCCACAGGTTCTGCGTCAACTTCACTCCCCTGTCCCCTCCACATGTGCCACATGACACTCCTACAACCTGTCCTGCACCTTCTATATCTACAGAGCAGGTCATAACTAGCCTCTCTATGGGGGATAAACAGCATCTATTGGGCATGCTAACATCCCAGACTGCATCCTATATTGTATCTAACAAGGATTACTAACACCATTGTGAACTCCTTGCAATCATTCTGTTACCAGTGGCTGCATCCCAGCTGACTGGACAATGGCAGCTGTTATCCCCTTCCACAGAGGTGGTGCATCTACCAACCACAGGAACTATAGATCTATTTGCCTGAGTAGCCATAGCTTTACACCCATGGGGCAAATCATCATGGAGCTGATCAGCAAACATATATATAACCTATAAACAGTTGACAGTACACAGTTTGGATTTCTGACAGAGAGATCATGGCTGTTAAACCTGGTAGACATGTCCAAGGCAGTCACTAAGGACCTGGGTGAGGGAACATCAGGGCATATGACCCCCTTAGACTTAACCAAGCCATGTGACTCTATCCCCCACTCAGGCTTCATTGACAAAAGCACCCACTTAGGCATCCATGGTAGTATCATTATAGGAGTCACTAAGTGGCTCACTGATAGAACAAATACTCAAAATAGGGAAATTGGCCTCCGATAGCTGATCAGTAAGCAGCAGTGTTCAACAGGGCTTAGTCCTGGGTCCTCTACTGCTTGGAATCCATTTAACCATGATACAAGTGAAAACTGAATGTCTGTGGCTGACAACGTTGGCGATGCCTGCAAACTATGAGCAGTTATAGAATCTGTGAGTTATGACAATATCCTGCAAGAGGGTATTGATGATGAAATGCCTGTTGACACACTGATGGCTGTAAAGTCCATGCAAATATATATGTAGTATCATTTCCATCAGTAACACCTATGCTCCTGGTAAGTAGCACATCATTATCAACATGTGATGTACATACTCAAGGGTGATAGACCAGGGTACACAGGCCTGGTAACACAGGTTTACACCTAATGTACCTGTGATCACTATATCTCCCCACTGGCAAGATGGGAATCATAAGTCAATACTGAGGGCACAATCACCCTAAACTGACATACTCATAAGGTCCATGTACTGTCCCTCAGCATGCCAATATTTGAGTGCAATGGCCATTTGCAAAATGTAACTTTCCAAGCACTACTGGCAATTGCACATAATACAATGGTCCCTCCCAAGGGGACTTCACTTCAGTATCTGTTCAATGGGGATCATCTGAAATTGCTGGTCATTGCGGCCTATGGCATACAGATTTTTCAGAGGTCATCTCTTCTTTGCATATGGGGCAATGTGTGACTCTGCTTGATTGAAATGCTGCATATTTGTAGGTGGCACAGTACATGGATTACTCACTCTGAGGACATTAACCTGGTATGTGACATTAGTAATACATGCTGCAGACTTTAACAAACCTTTGAAACAGAATCCTGCCTAATGGCAAACAGAGCACCTCATTGGACCTTGTCAGATGCCAACTGTATAACTGGCTGGGTGACTGTCATTTCACCACAGAGCTTCTGCCTGTGTCTCTCATAGACAGTGCAATGTATGATGACCATGTAAATAAGGGTAACAATTTGGCTAGGATTGTGAAGGCTATAGTGCTATTATGCTACTAAAGCTCAAAGTTCCTATAATTCCATCAGCTAATGTAAAATGCTCTAATAACCACAGACACAAACCTGGCTACACTGAGGATAGCACCACTTCCAGTTACTGCTTACAGGAGATGGAACAGTCTGCATACACTCCAAATTCGCTGCATGTAGATTAAAACACTGACCTATCTAATGATACACACTACAGATCACACTACATGATGCATGCACTACGCTTCAAGTCTGCTATTGCTGTCTCTTTAGGGCATCTTATGCTTGATGACATCAGCAGGCCTAGTTGTGGTCAGGCATTCTTAGGCACATATCACCTGCTACAACCAAAATACTGCAAAACCCTATATTGTTCTAAATAACTGAGGTAATCATATTTATGTTCTATAGAAATACACACAGACACTGAGTGGCCTGGAGTGAGACTAAAACCACTATCTAGTATTACACACTATAGATCACAATACTTATTGCATGTGCCACAGCTTAAGTCTGGTATTATAATGACAGCTGGTAGTCTTAAGGTAGATGACATCAGCAGGCCTTGTAGAAGAGCACTGTTTGGAGGCTGGTATCAATGTACAGAGCCAAAAAGTGCAGCACCCTTGCAGTTTGGTAGGCAATGAGGGATTCTTACCTGTTTTGCAGGTAGATGCACGCGCTCGCGCACACACATTTATCCTAGCTATGTGGCTATAGTTACCAGTTTGGTACTTTGTGGCTGTTTGCAATTAGCTAAGCAAGCCTGTAGGCAGGAACAATGTGCCCTGTCCAAGCATGCATAGCCAACATTATACACTACACCACCTTCTCACCTGTTGCTGTATGTGAAGTGACATCCAGCAGGCACAGGGGTCTGTAGGTAAATGCTTTATGTACTGTTGAGCCCTTACTTTGGATTCTTTGAGCAATATTATAGATGTGTGATAGTGCAGCTTTAATCACCATCCAGACATCCAGACACATATTTATGTATTTAACAAGGATGTATATATAAAAGTAGCTGTATGTGTGTATGATATATATATATATATATATATATATATATATATATATATATATATATATATATGTGTGTGTGTGTGTGTGTGTGTGTATTATGTAGATTATATGGAGAGAGATATATAGGTATATCTCTATTTGTATATACATAGAGATAGATATAGTATCTATGGGAGAGAGAGAGATAGTGGCAGACTGATATGTATACATATCTCATCAGGTGGGTGGCCAACTGGCTCACTGATAGGACCCACAAGGTCAAAATAGGTGCCACTACCTCCGACAGCAGACTTGTCACTAGTATTTCCCCCAAGGATCTGTCCTGGGACCCCTATTGTTTGGCATCTACTTCTCAGAGGTCCAGGCAAAGACAAAAGACCTGTGGCTGACAAAGTTTACAGATGACTGTAAGCCGGGTGCTGTCATTTTATTTTATTTATTTCACATTTGGTTACCAGGAAAGTCTGACTGGACACAGGTCCTTTTTTCAGCAGAGGCCTGGGGAGAAATGCTCCACATATAACAAAATGCATACCCCATAAGCATAATAGAGTACATTTACACAGGTATAGAAGCATGACATTTGCCTTTTACATTATTTCCCAGATACAGAAGCAAGATACTTTACATAATATATCAAAACATTTAATGGTAGTCATCTTAGTTGAAATCAGTTTTATTTAGGAGAGTTTAGAGATGCTATTCTATTGAAGGGGAGACACTGCATATATAACACTTTAAGCTGGGTTAGTATGCATTCATATTTTCAGGAGGATGACTATTTATTGTTGTGTAGCTTAATGACAAATAGTATGGTGGTATGAATGAAATGCAAAGAATACTCTAGGTCTTAATCTTAGGACAAAACGAGTTTGTAGAAAGGAAGAGGAAGAGATTCTGGCTGAAGGAAAGATAAGTGCCTAATAGGAATGTAGGAGAGGTAACCCTGGGCCACCTGAGATTTAGCCTGGAGAGTTACGGGTACATATCCAGTTGGTTTGTAAATGTGATTTTTAGGGATTCTTTGAATTTGTTTAAGGAGGAGATTGCAGTTATATTAGTGGGCAAAGTGTTCCACTTTTTGGCTATAAAATTTGAGTATAGGGAAGATCCAGCCGAGTTATTAGGTTTAGTAACTTGAAGGAGAAGTTTGTTATTGGAGCGTAGGACCCTAGTACTGGAGTAGGGATATTAGGTTTTGTAATGCAGGGGTTTTCTCTGGGTAGTTAAGTATTTTATGGGTTAATATGAACTGGTTGAGGAGAAAAAAATTGGGGGAGTTTGAGCTAGTTAAGTCTTTTTAGGACTGAAAATTGGTGTGTGAGATGAGGGCTATTGGAGGCAAATTTTGCAATTTTGTTATAGCAGCATTCAAGCTTATGAATGTCTGATTTTCTGAGGTTGGTGAGGATAGGGGAGGCATATAGTAGTCTAGACAACAGATGTGTTTGAGGGATTTTTTTGTCTTGGTGGTGTCTGTGAGGAATTGTCTGTTTCTATATAACCCCATAGATTTTTATGTACCTTTTTAATAGTAAGTGAGATATGGATGTCAAATCTAAGGTAGCAGTCTATTTCAACTCTGGCTAGTTTGGTGTGAGTGACAGGAGAGATAGAGGTTTTGTTGAGTGATGTGATTGTGAAAGTGGGTGCATGAGTGCAGAGGTTAGTTGGTGGAAATATGATAAGTTTGGTTTTATTAGGGTTTAGTATTAGTTGAGAGTTGGTAAGCTATTTTTCTACAGAGAGGAAGGATACCTGTGTTTTTAGTTGCATTTCTTGGAGAGAAGGAGAATAACAGATTAGTGTTGAGTCATCAGTGTACTGGATGACTGAAGCATGTAGAGAAGAGGAGTGGAGGTTGTTAGTAAAGATAGAAAAGAGTAGCAGGCCAAGGATGGAGCCTTGAGGACTGCCAAGTGCAATGGGTAGTAATGGAGAGAGTTCATGTTTCCATTGCACTGCTTGCTGCTTGTTTGTTAAATAGCTTTGAAACCAGGTGATAGTTTGCTGCTAAGGTTCAGTTCAGAGAGGGCTAAAATGAGCTTGTTGTGGTTAATCATATCAAATGCCTTAGAGAGGTCTAGAAAGATAGCTGGCACAAAGTTGCCATTATTTCTGTGGTTGTTAACTATATGTGTGAATAACATGAGGGCTGTTGTGGTGCTATGGTATGGTCTGGAGCCATGTTGGGTGTTAGTAAGAGGGTTGTGGGTGGTAAGGCAATTTGTAATCTGAGAGTGGATACACCTTTCCAGTATTTTGGACAGGGGTGTGAGATGGCTATGGGACGATAGTTGGTTAGCTCTTTTGAGCTACCCCCTTTATGAAGTAGAATAATGTGAGACACTTTCCAGATGTCTGGGACTTTATTTTCAGATGGCTATGGGGCGATAGTTGGTTAGCTCTTTTGAGCTACCCCCTTTATGAAGTAGAATAATGTGAGACACTTTCCAGATGTCTGGGACTTTATTTTCAGACATAGAGCAGTTGATAAGAATCGATACTGGGTATGCAATAGCATCAGCAGCTATTTTTAAGAATTTAGATGGGAGTTTGTCAGCAGCTAAAGTGGTGGGCTTTAATTTCTTGAGGAGTTTTTTTAATTGTGTCCATAGGGATAGGATGGAAGTTAAAGCCATTGCTGTTAGCAAGGAGATCAAGAGGTGGGTTGGAAGATGAACAGTTTTGGGAGTTAGCAAGTTTAAGAATTGAGTCAGCGAAGAATATGTTGAATTGAGTTAGAACATTAAGTGCGGAATCTGTTAAGTTTGGAGAGGGAATGCTAGATTTTCCTGGGTGGAGAATATTAATTGTTGAACAAAACGTTCAATTTGGCTTGCATGTCATGGCAGTACATACTTTTGTCTATTTTGACACTTTTTTTACTTTATTGCAAAGTTCAAGAAATGTTTGCCTGTCTGTGAGTTGTTCAGTTTTATGCCAATGGACCCAGGCTTTATCTCTAGATTTCAGCAGAGATCTAGTGTCTCTGCTCATCCAAAGGGGGTAGTTAAATTTAATTCTTATGGTCCGTGGGGGGGCCTGGGTATTGAGGATATCCAAGAAGGATGAGCTGAAGTATTGAACAGGTTCATCTAATTTTTAACTTACTTGAGAGGAGTCCAGTTGCCAGCTTTTAGAGTATTAATAAAGGCAGTTGTATTAAAGTTATTTTTGTTTCTGATAGTTTGGAAAATGGGTTTTTCATGGGTAGTGTGATGTCTTATCATAAATGTGGGTAAGTGGTCACTCAGGCTGTCTGGGAGATAGCCTATTTGGTAGATAAGTGATGGTTTATTAGTCAGAATCCGATCAAGAATTGACTGTCTCTTGGTTGTTATATCAATTCTTGTGGGAGTTTAGATGAGCTGGGAAAATCCATAGAAGTTTATGGAATTGGTAGGAGAATTGGAATTACAGGATAACCAGTCACTGTTAAAGTCTCCTTAGATTATGGTTTCATGCTGGAGGACCTTAGAGCTTCATTCAAGTACAGTTTCGAGAGTAGCTAAGTTGTTGCCAGGGGGTATATAGCAACCGATTATAGGTACACTCTTCTTGGAATTTAGTTTTAGTTTTGCAAGCAGAATTTCTGCATTAGATAAGGGAGGTGTAGATATATCCAGGTTTTCTATATTTAATTGATTTTTAAACATCAAGGCTACACCACCTCCTTTTTTGGATGCACGATCATTACATATGATGCTGTAGCCTGGAGGTAATATTTGATTACTGGTGATGTCGGGTTTTAACCAGGTCTCAGTTAGTAATACTAGGTCAGGAGAATATAGTGAAAGATTGGCATATAGTTCATGGACTTTTTTGGTAATGCTTCTGATATTCATATTTAGTATCACTAAGTCAGTAGGTTTTCTAGGAAGATGAAGTATATTAGGGGAAGGGGTATTATTGCAATAATGGGTATTAATGTTAATTGGGCCAAGATTAGGATGTATATTTCCCCACTGAGAGTCAGTCTAGTGGCAATGTTAGCTTTGATTTTGATTAGTTTCATAGTTTCATAGTTTCATAGTATAGTACTAGGCTATCTGCCCTAGGGCATTTGTAAGCCTAGCCATAGTGATGTGGCTTTTGCCACCCCATGAAGTGGTACAAAAATGTACAGAATAAAATTAGAATACTGTGCCTCTGTCTAGTAGTGACACAATGAAGGTCCCCTTATATAATAGAATTAGTTTACTGTGCCCCTGCCTAGCAGTGACACAGATGTGACCCCTGGGGTAAACTTACGATCTCCCATCCACTCATCAAGATTTCTCTTGAAGAGAGTCAGTGAGGGGCTCTGCCTAATACGAACTGGGATCCTGTTCCAAAGCATGGCAAGCCTCTGGGTTATGAATCTATCCCTCCAGCATGTCCTATTCATACTTGTGCCGAGGTTTAAGTCTTTAGCTCTCGTGGTCCTGATGGATTTGGATCTTTTGAGGTGGAGCATGTCCATCAGATCCTGATTGGACATGGCCTTGTACATCAGGCAGAGATCACCTCTGAGCAGGCGGTATGCTACTGAATAGAGCTGAAGTTTCTTTAGTCTGGCAGAATAAGACATATGTTGGAGACCCTTGATCCTCTTGGTGAGGTACTTTTGTGGTTTCTCCAGCTATTGCAAATGCCGGGTGAGGTACATACCAAATGGGGCATTGTACTCAATCATGGGTCTGATGAGGGAGGAGTATAGGGGTACAACGACATCCCTGGATCTGGATATGAATCCCTTCATGATGAGGTGTGCAAGGTAGAATGTTTTTCTAACCACTTTGGCAACGTGGGTGTCAAATGAGAGGTCGCTGTCGACTTGGGTCCCTAGGTCTCTGATTACTTTTTCCATACTCAGTGGGTTGCTGTCTATGTGATAATTTGTGGGTACTTTGTTTTTCCCAAAGGGGATGACTATACATTTTTTGGCATTTAGTTTAAGGCCGTGACTCCGGCACCAGTTGTCCGTTTCTGTGAGGCCTTTTTGTAGGATGTATGTGTCTGTTGGTGTATCGACTATGGCGCCTAGTTTGCAGTCATCTGCGAACTTTGTCAGCCACATCCCTCCCATGTTTGCTTTAACATCTGAGAAATAAATGCCGAACAAGAGGGGTCCCAGGACAGATCCCTGTGGGATACCACTTGTGACTGGCTTTGAGTCTGACATTGCTCCATCGATTTTAACTTTATGGGTTCTGTCCTTTAGCCAGTTTGCAACCCATCTAGTGACATAAGGGTTTACGTTTAAGCTGTTGAGCTTATCTATGATGCCTGAGTGGGGTATTGTGTCGAAGGCCTTAGCCAAGTCCAGGTAGGCTGTATGGACTGCTTTGCCCTCATCAATGGCTCTAGTGACTGTTTTGAAAAAGTCAACCAGGTTCAAAAGGCAGGATCTGCCGTTTACAAAGCCGAACTGGGTGGGGTCAAGTGTCTGTAGGTCCCCTATGTCTCTGTTTATGAGTTCCATAATGATTCTTTCCATAGCTTTGCAGACCAGGCTGGTTAAACTTATGGGGCGATAGTTTCCAGGGTCTGTAAAGGTACCCCCTTTGTGGAGTGGGACCACTGTTGCTGTACGCCACTGTTCAGGTACATATCCTGAAGTAAGGCTAAGGTTAAATAGCATTTTTATGTGTGGGTTTAGCTCCTCTTGGAGTTCACGTAACACGCAACCCGGGATACTGTCAGGTCCCATTGATGCTGTGTTTTTAGCTTTGTTTAGGGTGGTTCTCACTTGGACATCTGAGATGACAGGGAGATTACATTCAGCTGGGATAAGTATTTCTTCTTTTGGGGGTGAGGGAGGGGAGAAATTTGCACTGAACCTGTCAGCCAGAATGTTGGCAATATCTGTGGGTTCAGTGTATTTTTGTTGTTGTGAACTAACTCTGAGCATATCTGAGGGTTTCCGCCCAGGTTTCTAACATAGCTGAAGAAGGCTTTGTGGTTATCTTTAGTGTCCCTAGCGATTTTTCTCTCAAAGTTGGCCTTGGATGTTTTTATGAGAGAACGTAGTTTTCTGCTAATGTTGATCAGAGATGTCTTCCCTTCCTGGGATTTTGCTCTGACGTGCAGTAGCTTCCTTCTTTTGTTATACAATTTGTTAATGGCTGAGGTCCACCAGACAGGACGCTTGCCTTTGGTGGAGAGTGACTTGGATTTATTTGGGATTGCATGATCCATGCATTCTTGGAGATGTCCATAGAAAGCATTTGTGAAGGATTCGGCATTGTGGGATGTGGTATCCACTGGTACAGTGGGCTTAAAGGATACCATCTCGGTCTTAAGAAGAGTGAAGTCTGCTTTTGAGAAGTTTTTCACTGTGGTCTTTTGTGCTGAGGTGGAGGTGGGATATGTATATCCAGGGTGATTAGTTTGTGGTCAGATCTCACTAGTGAGGGTATACTTCGGTGTGGAGCATTTTGTCCCCATGTTTGTGATGATCAGGTCTAGTACATTATCTCCGCTAGTGGGAGAGGTGACTAGTTGTTCCAGTGCATTTGAATTTATGAATTCCAGGAACCTTTGGGCTAGGGTATTAGGGCTAGAATAATGTACCCAATCCATGTTTGGGTAGTTGAAGTCTCCCAGTATGATGGTCTTTTGTGATACATTCATATCCTCCAATGTCTTCAGGAAGGCTGAGTGGGGTTCCTGAGATTGGGAGGGTGGTCTGTAACATGCTACCAGTTGTATAGCAGTTTTGCCTATGGTTAGTTGCACCTGTATGGTCTCTGATGCTTCATGTGTTGCTACTAACCTGGAGGTGTGGGTGTCCTTGATGAATATGGACACTCCCCATCCCTTTGTGGTTCGGCCCGGGTTTTGGGGCCGAAAAGCATGATACGAGGCATAGCCTGGTAGCGCTGGGGTGCTCTCAGGAGCCTTGAACCAGGTTTCAGTTACTGCACAGACGTCGATGTTCTCCATGCTGAGGAGTGCATCGAGTGCCTGCATCTTGAGATTTAGACTTCTGGCGTTGAGCAGCATTACCCTTAGTTGTTTTCCATTTTTGTTTTCTAAGGAGGTGGGTTTGTCTTTTGAGCCTTGCCTAAAAAAGGCACTATGGGGGTGGCAAGAGCCTTAGCCAATATCCGGAAGCCCAGTGGTGACAGGTGTAAGCCATCCCTTGCGAAGCAGCGTGGCTTGTCCAACATGTCATCCCAGGCAGACAGACATTGGATCCCCTTAGAATGACACCAGTACTTGAGCCAATTATTAAAGCTGATCATCTTGTCTTTGTATTGTGGTATCATTCTTGGTGAGGGCAAGATGCTGCTCAGGGTCAGGGTCATACCAGCCTGGGCTACATAATCGGAGAGCTCCTCTATGTCTCTTTTCATGTAGTCCAGAGAGGTACATCTCAGGTCATTCATGCCAGCATGGACAATGACGGAGTCATATTTGTACTTGCTTTGGAGTGACTTGAGTGCGTGTGTTATGTGGTGGATCCTAGCTCCCGATAGACAGCTCACAGTCACCCTCTCCTTGTTCAGCCTAGTCAGCGGGACATCAGTGTGTCTGACTATAGAGTCACCTATTACTAGTGTATCAGGCATGGTGTTTGGCCTTAAGGGCTGTGATTGGTTGACACACTGATTTATTGAAGTATGTGTTGCATGTGCTTTGTTTTGAGGTGGTCGATTTTTGGATGTCTGCTTTGGGAGCCTCTGTTGTTTTGGTAAGTTTTTTCTTAGAGCCTCCCAGTATGTCTTTGTGTTTTTATGTGTTTGGTTTGCAGTTGTGGTAGGTCTATGTGGGACTGGGATTGTTGTGTGTGTGGTTTCCATCTCCTCCTGTCTGGTCATGCCAGCCCTGAGTTGAGAGAGTTCAGCCTCCAGTTTGGCTATATAGTTGCATCTCTCACATGTATTTGTGTTTGTTGGGAGGAGGAGAGGGTTGTCTGTGTACATGAGACAATTGTAGCATTGTCTCAAGATACCCAGATTGACCAGCTGAACTGGAGAGGATGCCAGTAATCTACCACTCGACATGCTAGAACAGTATAAGGGAGTGCTGTACCTTTAAGGGAAGTGGATATTCACAGGGGTGATAGGTAGATGTAGTGCTTTACTTAGTATGAGAGTGCTTACTTAGTAGAGAAGTATTGAGAACAAGTGCTAGGCTTATAATATAGTGAGTAGTCTGATTATACTAAGAGTAGAGCTTCCTTAAGGAAAAATTTGAAGAACAGACTTGGCAGAGCCAGAAGAAGTTTAACCTTGTTTAACCGGCGCTGCACTATGCGCACAACCGTGCAAAGCCGTTCAAACACGGATTTTAAACAGGGAACTACAAAAGAGCTAGAAATGGTCCAAAACAACCAATTACTACAGCTTCTTGTGCTGAGGTCACTTCCTACAGGGACAGGTAGGCTGCCCAAGGCTCCCTGCTCCCACTGGTGAGCAAAGAAACTTCCTTCTATCCAAGTAAGGTAATGGACAACACAGGAACTATACCACAGCCCAGAATACAGCAATGCCTGTAAACTGGTCTAAACTAGTCGAGGAGAGGCGGGAAAACAAGGATTTTTTTTTGTTTTTTTGATAGAAACACATAGAAAATGCAGAAACAGTGATAAATCAGTTACACAGGCTATCACACTTTAGTGGGCAGCCTCCACAGTTAAATTAAACAAACAAACAGACAAACTTTCGATCGAATTTGACTAAAAAGTAACTTTAAGTGCAGATTTTAAAATTAGGTTAGTTATGTACTTGCCATATTTAGTGGAGATTGTCTTGATAGGGAGAGATGGTAGAAGAGGTTTAAGGGTGTGAGGAATGATGTGTGTGCTTCAGGAGAGTGTGGTGTAGGTAAGGGAGGGAGATGTAGTTACTGAGGAGTATGCAGTAGAGGAGGCATGGTGAGGAAATGTGTGGGGTAGGAGGAAGTGATAAGAGATGATATGCGTAAGTAGTGTTAGGAATGACAGAAGTATGGGCTGAGTATAAGAAATAGTGTGCGGCATATTTAGTAGTGCAGTAGGTATAGATGCTAGGTAAATGTGCTACAGATTAAGTTAGTTTGGGTTAAGGTTGCTGGGGAGTGGGAGAGTGTGATTGGTAGAAGGGATTATTGTGGGATGGTTGAGAATGTGTGGGTGTGATGATGTGAGATGGGGTGGTGGCTGAGTAGTTGGAGGAGTCTTCTGTAGGTGGTTGGGTAAGAGTTAGGGGTGTGGCCTAGGAAGTATAAACTTAAGGAGACTGGTGTGGGTCGGAATGGGGGTAGGGTGGGGGGGGTGAGCCTGAGCATAGTGAGGGGTAATGAAGCAGGTTGAGCTGAAGAACCAGCTTAGCAGCAATTTCCAAAAGACAAAAAAAAAAAAACAATCAGGAAAGGTTTGCGGGAAAGTATTTGTATAAAGCTTACAATAGTGCTGCTTCCAAATTTGCTGGATTTAAGGACTAATAAAAAAGATAAGAGTGTCCCTCTGTAAATCTGTAGCATGGATAATACTGCTGCTTGTGCAGGAAGGACTGTTAAAGTAGTTATATAGGAACACTGCTGTGTTAGATCATGTAACCCCACTGTGTAACATCTCCCATGACTGATGTAATGAATATTCCATGCATGAGGCCTAGTGAATATTAAAGGACACATGATGGTGGACAGTGTATCGGTAGTCCCATGTGGATGTTACTTCTGTCCAAATAGCCCACTATATTTACTTGCATAACTGTAGCAGATCCATACATACAATGCCATATTATACTAATACTTACAAGTACTGTGTAGGTTAGAGACTTACCTTGCGAATGCAGCAGTTGGCAGAACTGTAGTTCAGGGATGACTCTGTCTGATGTAAGCAGTACACAGCCAATACATGGATAGGTGCAGGTTGTGTGAGTTGTCTGGCTTCAATTTGAACATATGTATGTGGATAAGAGTAAGGTGTCAGTCCCTAGGTCCCTAGGTTGTCAGTGAATGTGCTATGTGTTGTCTCTTAGCCAAAGCCAGAGTGTACTGAGCATGCTTACATTTGCCTACAGGGACATCAGCGGGGGGGGGTATTCCTCCTCTGAGTCATCCCGTGACTGTGGCTGTGATGACCTAGGCATTGGTGGAAGGCTGTGTATCCCTTCTCTTTGCATGCAGCTGTTTCTGCATGATCAGATTGTGTAGCATAGCACATACTGTGAACATATGTGCACATGTGGCTGGAGAGTACTGCAGAGCTCCACCAGATATATCTAGGCACCAGAACTGTGACTTCAGAAGCCCAAACACATGCTCTATGATGTTCCTAGTTTGTGCATGTGCCTCATTATGGCATTTATCCATGGGTGTGTGTATATTTCTGATGGGTGTCATCATCCACGGTTCCAGGGCATAGCCACCATCCCGCAGTAAATGACCATGTGAAATGTCCCCCCTAGCAAACATCTGGTACAGCTGTGATGCATGGCAGGTGGAGTCATGATAACTGCCAGGGCTGCCAGCTCACACATTCATGATAATGCCTGGGTATTGCACAAGACCTGGCAGTTGATGGAGTGGTGCCCCTTGCACTTGACATAGATTCTACCCTCCTCACAGGGTGGTGCCTTGATGTGTACATGAGTGCAATCTATGGCACCCAGTAATTCAGGGTAGTGAGCTACATGGTAGAAGTGTTCCGTATTTCTGGCCCATGTCTCAGGGGTGAGGGGGAAAGATATGTGCTCACTGGCATGTGGTAGCATGGCATCTAGGAACTGCTGGGGTATCCTGCATGCAGATGCCTGTGAGACCCTCAGTAGGTCTTTGGAAAGTACCTGTAGCTAGTATCCTAAATGCTACACATACCTTTGTTTCCACTGGGATGGGTACCCCTCTGTTGGCTCTGGGTCTGAGTTGAGGGTGGCAGAGCTCAGTGAGTTCCTATAGTGTGCCCCTGTCCACCCTGTAGCACTTTGCAATCTCTAGCTCATGTAGCCACTGGAAGGTTACCCTGGGCCTAAACTCTCTTCTCCTTCTCTCCCTATGCCTATTGTCAGAAGTGCCAGCAGCAGTGACTTCAGCATCTAGCACATACAGATGTAGCAGACCTGTAGCAGCCCCTAGCATTATCTCAGTGATTGTACTCCTATGGTCCAGTGTATTGGGGGATGATCAGAATGTAGTGTGTATGTATACTTTATACAGCTCTGCTGTAGGTCCAGAATGTGTGATTGGCTAACGATGACACATTCCACCTGCCTACAATATAATTAACATCATTTAATGCCCTATTTCAGTGAACAATGTTGTGCACAATGCTGCACAGCATAGTTTATACAAAGGTCAAAATCAATAATTGAATACATCCAGTTTTAAGAACATGCTCAGCCAGGCAGCATGCTGTGCAAACACATGCACATAAGCTGAAAAAAGCTTAGAGGAGAGAGGACATAGCCCCATGAAGTCAGCCACATCAACATGGTTTAACAGCCTACAAGAAGAGGATATGAGGATACGATTACTCCTTTTTGTTATTCAGTAAATCCATCTCATTTGCATACTTATCCATGCTGACAGCATGTAAACTACATGTTTCATAGCCCTATCACCTTAGCAACAGTAGCAGTGGTCCATTGTAGGGACCCCACTCAAGGTCCTACAATACATTTCTGTCACATATTAAAAAGTCTTTTTCTTCTTCTTTTTTTATTTTTCTGTTAAGCATGTTTGCGCACTGTGGCACATAGTGCAAACATGCTGAGATTATTAAAGAAAAAAAAGTATAAATTTTACTTATTCTCTTAATCTTTCTGACATCCAGAATAATAGTTTTGCTCATATGTGTATATGGTATGACATTCTCCGGGGATTTATGCTCACATTTCTAAAGTTTTACACCCTGTTTTGTCTGTCTAGACTCCTGTACATGGAATTGTTCCACATACACTACAGGCACTGACACAGGGTTTGAATGATACCTTTCTGCTTGTTGGACTGCTCTACCTGCCTCATTTGCATGAGATTCACCTGTTTATGAGATGATTTTGCACACCAAGGAATTTTCCGTGTTTGTGCATGCGTGTGCACCACACAGCCATGTTTACTGAATCTTAATATGTTTGCATCTGTGTAAGCATCGTGGCATGATGCCAACACAAAGAACAAGTGTAGGCTTTATTGAATTCCTGACAGTGTCTTTAGACTCACTTATAAAGGATGTCCCAAAATATTAGAATTTATAATTAACACCTATAGTAATATAAGTAAGGATAAGTCATATATATCAAGAATATATAAGATGTTAAAAATGGATTGTTGCTTTGTAGAAATAAAAATTTTGGATTAGTCTACAAGAATTAATAACAAAGAATTTTCTGATGAAAATAAAACATTATTACTTAAATCTATAAACAAAACATCTTCTTCACTATACTAGAAGTTATTTACTTGGAAATATTTGCATAGATTTTTTTTATAACCCCTCATAAGGTTGCAAGAATAAATAAAATAGCAAATATTAATTGTTGGAGATGTGGTAATATAGAAGTAGTCAATCTGGTTACATATGGTTTTGGAAGGAATTTAAACATTTTTTGTAAGTATTGTGGTTAGATAAATGTATAATAACAAATTCATTAATATTGTGTAATGCTCCAGTTCCAAAAGTTATTCCAAGAACACAAGTGTGTATTTTATGGTCAAGTTTAGTGATTGCAAAGAAAGTTGTTACTTTAAATTGGAAATGTAAAAATATTATATTATTATCTGAATTTATAAATTTAGGAAAAAGTGCATGCAAAAAAGAATTGTTTACCATTAACATTAGAACACCTGATATCATGCTTCAGTATATTGCATGGAAAAAGTTGAGTGATTTATTTGAAAAATACTAATGATATTTGTATTAATTTTAACAAAAAAAAATCTTGATATGGATGATTGTAAATAGTTTTATTTGTTATGTTTTAATAATATGTTTGCTTTGATATATTGAGATTGCTGGTAAAAATTGAATAAACAATTAAAAATAAAAGAAAAAATTGCATGCTAACATGAATTTTATTATTCTAGAAACTTTCTATGTTCATAAGAGTAATATTTAAAATCTGTCTGCATTTTTGAGCATCTGTCTCCCCGTTATTTTAAGTGTTGTCAAACTTTCTTGTCATAAGAAGTTCAGAGGTATGATTTCTGTATATAGTGACAGTGTATATGGTAAACAGTGGCACTGATCTCTTTAAAAACTGTGTGGGGGGATGTATTTTAAAACAGAAAATTTCAAGGCCATGCTGCCCTTCTTTCTACATGTTTTATTGATGGATGTAAAGCATGCGGTGGTTTGAATCAAGTCCTTAAATGCTTTAGCACTAAAGACTGTTTTATTCTGATAAGTATTTTACTGACTGAAGATGAAGCACTTAATTAAAGTTGTTTCATTGGTCATGATTACCTCATCCTGTTTTCTGTAGGTACTGTATTCTATGAGATTCAGGATTTTGTGTGTATACTTTCTGCAGTTCTGCAATACATCCTTTATATGGACTTATTGATATGGTTGGTGTAATTGATGGAGATTGCCACAGCTGTAATAGCTAAGACATTTCTACTTTAAACTCATTTGTTAGTAAATTTGTTTTCACAAGCTTTGATTGACAAATTTAGAGTGACAAATTTAGAGTATACAAAGTGGTGTATGTGCTCATACTTCTACTGAAACAGTATAGACAAGCAGTTGAGCTAAGGTGCAAATGGTAGCACAACATCCTGCTATACTCAACAATAGCAACAGCAGAGCTGTTTTAAATTTCAGAGCAGAGTTACTTCCCATGTAGTTAAACAGACTGTTGATTGAGTCATGTATTCTGTCCAATACTAGCAGCACACTCCCTAACTTAGTTAAAAGAGAAAGAAGAGTTAGCAGCCACGAGTGTAGCAGCATGGGTTGGTAGCAAATACAGTATTCTGTTAGACAGCTATTTAACAGCTACCTGCTTCCCTTTATTTTAAATTTCTTTTTGATTTATTTTTGTGAAAGGAGGTATGTGTTTATACAGGGAGGGCAGTAGGGGACATGGATAAAAATATGTTTCTCATTCCCCATGCAGTTAAACAGTTAGACTACTGACTGATCTATCTGATACTAGTGGCACACTACATAACTTACTAATATAAGGAGGGGAGAGAGTAGCAGTGCATGACTATGTCACAGGGTAAGGTTTATTTATGAGTGCATTATTATGTTTTTTATGGTTTTAGTACAATGGAACAATTTGACCAATATTGTTTATTAGATTGTGTGTATGTAATGCCCCACTTAAGGATGGCAAGTTTGTTCAGAATCAACCCCTTTACCTTGGTTACAGGAGACAAGAGCCTGAATACTCTACACCAAGTACCAGACTGCTTAAAGAATAAAAGTTTCAGTTCATTTTCAAGAAAGTGTGAGTTTCAGTGCATTTTCAAGAAATTGAGAGCCTTGGTACGTGTTCATGGAATTGTGAGCTCGAGTGCATTGTCAAGAAATTGTGAGCTTCAGTGGAAGAGAAGTTTACTACTGCTCATGCTAAGTCTGTTTTCAATGTGCAATTTTTTTTTTGCAGCAAATAGTCATCATTGTTTGTGCTATACAAATTGAAGCATGATCATTGGTTAATATGCACAATCACTGCAGAAGTAAAAGCCATCTGAATAATTCTAGCACAACAGGTAGCATATTTGAGTTTGATGTGGGTTGTACTGCTACACCATGTAGATGGACTTTAGAAGAGTGGCTGGGGGTGCTGCAATCCTGAGTGTGTCCTCCTTTGGATGAGATGTCTTCTATCTATGAATCTGTCATTATTTTTCCACCTATTCCTTACTGCAATATTATAAGCTTACCATTTTTAATTAGCATAGCTAATTTATTCTTTAAGGGCAGCAGACACTGAATTTGTAGATGATACACTGAAATATAATGTTACTTGCCAGCAGCAACCTCTAAATTAGCTTCAGATCTCTTTAATATGGAATTATTCAGATGGCTTTTACTTCTGCAGAGATTGTGCATATTAACCAATGTTAGTGGATTGTAATGATAGAAGATTGAGTGGCCTTTTACAGTTGAATGTGCTGAAATGGGCAGTTTTGTTGTTATTAGTTCATATGTTTTGTTATATTGCTTACTCTGAAAATGTTCAAAATTGAACTTAAAGCACACTCTAACACATGGTGCTATACTAAACAAGGAATATAATTTAATATAATCAGGATGGTGAATCAAAAAACACATGCATGAGTGCATGGTTCTAAAATATGTGCAAGGGGCCTATGTTCTTGAAAACAGTCAAAAGGTAAACTTAATCCACCACTGGTCAAATGCAACTTCTTTGAATGTGGTTTCAATACCATTTCAATGAATGTGAATTTCAATGGCAGAGAAGCTTACTATTCATGCTAAGTCTTTTTCATCGTTATATGGTATTGTTTTGTTTACTTGTCCAGATTTTCATAGAATGTCCAGATTTTTGCCTCCTATTTTTGATTTCTTCTTCATAAAACTTGTTGTTTTGAGGCAAATCATTGAGGATTGATGTAACTTAATAATGACATACATTTGAGTTTCAAACTCCATATCTTGGAGAAAATGCATTTTAACTCAAATTGTGTTATTATAGCAAGCTTATAAGTTTAAAAGAGCAATATTTCAAATCTGTCACTATTTGTGGGCCTTTGCCCCCCCCCCCATTATTTTAGGCTTTTTTCCAGATTTCTTATGCTAGGAGGTTTAGATGTACATTATCAGTATTTGTGCTAAAATTTTGAAATAAAAGTTTTAAATTAAATCCAAATATCTGTAATCATTGTATAAGTAAAGAAGAAATAGTTATGCACACTGACAGATGTGAATAGTGTTTTTGGTAACTGAGGAGAAATTGCCAAGTCATGGGACACTGGGATGGCAGCAGGGGAGACTAGAGCCTCATTTAACCATGATCCTGCTCTGCATATTATATGTATTTGGCATGTAATAAGTCCATAGAAGGAAGTGATATTGTTTGCAAAAAAAAAACTTAAAAATTGTATGAAGTAATAATCATTCTGAGAGAGTTTAATGATTGTGGTTGCCAGATAATTTCTGTGTCAGACAAGGTGACAGCTATGTGCAACTGAATAGCAAGGGGATACTAGAAGACAGCATAATAATAGACATGGACAGTGCTGAGGTGGCATCAGATAACAATGCTTCTGTTGGGTTTGTACATACTATTCAGGATAGACTTATGTTTAAAAGTAAGTGGCTGGTTAATAAACCAAGTCAGGTTGTTTTATTACTGCTGAAAATGAGAAATGATTTTGGAAGAGCAAGGTGAGTGAATAAGGAAATTGGAAACTATTTGTAATAGTGGATTTATTGTTGAGGGGAATGAGGAATTATTTGCCTACACGTATAAGCAAGGTGTAACAGTTACAGCCTTGCATGGTGCTGGAATGTCCAACAACAGGATTTACAGGAAAGTAATTTGTATGATGATAAAATATGAATAGCAGTATTCTGCCATAATAATATGTGGTGGAAATAATGATGTGGGGAAACTAGTAAAGTAGAAGTACTAAGGGAGGTAAATTCTGGCTTACTATGCAAGTTTTAGCATTAAAGCCTTTTTCCTGGACATTTTTCTGGCAATAAAATATTAAGCAATTTATGGATCTACAGTCAGTAAGCCTAACAGCTCTAGTAGAAGACTTATTTTTGAAAAAAAAAAATTCAAATATATACATATATATATGTGTGTGTGTGTGTGTGTGTGTGTGTGTGTGTGTGTGTGTGTGTGTGTGTGTGTGCGTGTGTGCGATCTCGGAGTTGGTATATTTAAGTAGCAGGGGGTGGGGGTGCAGGGGAGCTTGCCCCCCTGCTTATACTTGGAGAAGTGGTAAACAGTTTATCTTTTATTTGTTTCTGTATGTAGATGTGCGGGAATATAGTAAGTGTTAGCATCCTGTGTGTTTTCAATATTCTGAAATTCAGTATTTTGAGTTTTCAGTCTTTTGAACTTTCAGGATTTTGGTCTCAGTCTTTTGAAATTCAAGATTTCCCATCTTATTCAATCCTAAAAACTAGAAAAATTAATTAGAATTTTTTTAGAGGTGCAATTAATTGCCTTATAAATGATGTATTAAATCAAGAAAAGGAAGCACTTGCAATGTTTCTGTTAATTGCTAGAAGTTTGAATTATATGCATAATAAATTGTGTCTGCTGTTTTCCAATAAATGCATTGACATTGCTATCACTATTGTAACTGAAATATGGTTTAATATAGCAATAACCCACGCCTGGGTGTGGGTAATGCGGGATTTACCCACGGTTGGCATGGTTTGGTCCCGAGGGTGAAGCCCGAGGGACCAGACAAAGACAACCGTGGGTAAATCCCGCATTACCCACACCCAGAAGTGGATTATTGCTATTATACTATGACATTATTTAAGAAAATAAATAATTACTTTTCTTAAATAATGGCATTGTATAATGCCTCTTTGCTGCCCTTCCGCAGCTGTCTGGTATCGGCGGCAGTTCTGATGTACTGTGCATGCCTACGCAGTACATCAGAGCTGTAGCCAAAAGCAACGGAGAAAGCAATATCTCCACTGCTTTTTTACTGTTTCGCTATGTTAAATGGGTTTAACATAGAGAGACAGCTTTAAAATAAGCAACGGAGATGTCTGTTGCTTATTTTAAAGCTGTCTTGCTATGTTAAACCCATTTAACATAGCAAAACAGTAAAAAGCAACGGAGATCTTGCTTTCTCCATTGCTTTTTTTTTTTAAACCTGTCTTGCTATGTTAAATGGGTTTAACATAGCGAGACAGCTTTAAAATAAGCAACGGCTCCGTTGCTTATTTTAAAGCTGTCTCGCTATGTTAAACCCATTTAACATAGCTAGACAGGTTTAAAAAAAAAGCAATGGAGAAAGCAAGATCTCCGTTGCTTTTTACACACTGTGTCGCTATGTTAAAGGAGTTTAACATAGCGAGACAGCTTTATAAAAAGCAACGGAGATCTCCGTTGCTTTTTTTAAACCTGTGTCACTATGTTAAACTCTTTTAACATAACGAGACAGTGTTTTAAAAGAGACTTATACTAATGGAAAAAGTCCGGGCGACCGGACCTTTTTCCATTAGTATAAGTCGATTTACAACGTGCACGCTGGCCAATCAGCGTGCACGTTTTGGAATATTAATGGGGGGGTCATGGTATAATTTATTTTATCCCCTCTGCACTTTTTTGATAACAGAGGTTTTATAATTATAGGAAAAACTCAAGTGGAGGCAGAATATATATATAGTAATAGAAGGACTTCTTTTGGACCTCAGGTCAAGTTTAATAGTGATAGTGGTGATGTTGTTGTTGTTGTATTCTTGACAATAAAAGAAAAAAAAACATATGTAACCAAAATTTACAGTCCACCATCTTTCTGCAGGGTGGAAGACAAAATATGGTTTGAGGAGCTTAAATAATTTTCTGCTAATACTGATTATATCTTTGGTGGGTAGGTTAAGAATCCCAGGAATTCACTGAAAAATCTGATAGGGCTTATGCAGTTTGTGAAAGAAAAGACTAGCAGTCAAAATGCCCTTGATGTCATACAATTTACCCCAGTTGAGGGTGTTAGAGATATAACTATGCTAGATCAGTTGGGTATTTTCGATCCTTCTTTGGTGAAATGTAATATAATTATTAATTCCTATAAAGGGAAATCACATGCTACTACCATGAAGAATTTGTATGCAGTGGACTTCCTTGCAATAAATACTTTATTAGGAAATTGAATTAGCAGTTTAATGAGTTGACTATTAATAAATAACAAGTAGCAACTGTGTTCCAAATAAGAGGAAGGTATGAGATAATACCATCTACTGATTTGTTTCTCTCTGTGAGTCTATGAAGCTCTATTTGTTACATACATTTTGAAAACATATTTGGGCTTTGAGCAAATCCAGTGTTTTGTAATTTTTTAAAGTGTTTGAAAGTTGATAATTTGAAATCTTTGGTTTACCTCAATAATTATATATTTTTACCTGTAATATGATGGAATAATCATACCAAATGGGAACATTGTTAGTCTTCCACCAGCAGTGGGTGATGCAGGTACAAACTTATAACTATAACCTCAGTCACACATCCTTTTTCATTAATGAGTAAATGTGATCAGTCATTGTGAATATAGTGGTTAGGATATTATACCAATACCAAAATCGATATTAGGAGTCAGTTATATCACTTTATTTATTATGATAGTCCGAAAGCCGGTTGTAGAATAATCTTTCAAAAAAAATCATTATGAGACAAAGAATGGAGGATGGGTTGTAATTGGTAGGTAATCTTAATGGGGTTTGGGAAAGGGGATTATCATGGAGTCTTAAAAAACTAAAGTGAAATGGTGGATGTTGTGAGCAAAAGTTATTTGACAACTGGTTTATTTTCCTAGTTTTAACAATGCTATTCAGATGCTTTGTGTGTATCTTAGGGTTGCTGTTAGTATTCAGATTTTTCTCAGACTGCTCGTATTAATTTGGATGACATCATTTAAAAGTAAAGTGTCAGGGTAATAGTTACATATATAAAGTACTAGCAGGAGGTGTGTGAAAGTTCAGAATGTGGAGTTGCGGTACAATCTGATAATGATAGCTGTCAGTGGAAGGGTGTGACTTCTGGTGAGTATTAGTTTGGTAGGATAAATTAACATCTGGAGTGACAGGGATGGAATTGTATGAGGTAATCATAGAGCTTATATTTTAGATGAGAGAACAGGTATACCTAATTGTATTTTTAAAGCAATGTAACATATTGTTTTTCATTGCAGTGCCATTTATACTTGTTTTATTGCTTGAAAGTAAATTATGCTCAGTATTACCTTCTAGAATTACTTTGTTTGTGAGATTGACTTATATAATGTGGCCCTTACATAGTTAGATTTTTGCCTCTGTTTGAAAGTTAGTATCAGTTACTAAACGTTTCAAAGATAATGAGGTCCTGTGAGACTACGGGATTTGTAGTATGACTAAGCTTTGTCATAGTCTTTCGTGAGTTTTCATTAGTTTGGATTCATTATAATCTTCTTCCTCCTTGTTAGTTAAACATGTTTGCAAATTATATTATTGCTGAGATTATTAAAAAGTTGCTATTTGCTCCATTGGTAGGGGGTGCTGTTAGGCTTTTACAAGCTGACTCATGGTGAGATACCTATGGTTTGCTAAGTTGTACCTATATGGTTATTGCAATTTAATTGTAAGACTAGCAGAACAAACATAAAATATGTTAACAGTATAACATGCAAGAGGTATTAAATCAGGTCTATATTAGATCACCGAACGCTTAAAAAAGTGAACGGTGGTTAATCGACCCTATGTAAGCAAAAGCTTACAAACTGTCAGAAAAGCAATTTTTTTCCAAGGGAAAAAAAATCGCTGTTCCAACAAAAAATAAAAAATAAAAAACAAAACACTTTAAACATTACATTAAATGGGGGGCTGCACCCCCACCCCCCACTTAAATATACCAACTCCGAGATCGCACTACAGTGCCGAAAACAGCAAAGTAATGTAGCGGCCAAGCAAATTCTTTCCCAGGGAAAGAATTCACTTAAAAGCCACTTCAATATTTTGCCGTGTCAGTCTTTTAAGTTCGACCAAGACGCATTCGAAAGAATGCATCTTCGGTCTTCTAATTTGAACCCTATTAAATCATGCCGCACACAAGAGTCTTTCCCAAGTCTGAGAGGTAACTGTCATGGATCAAAATAAGATTGACATCATTCTAGCTCTCAATAGTTCCCTTTTTACTTGTTGATGCTTTATCCAGGTTATATCAGCCCAGTGTTATTCAGTTCACTTATCAGTAGTCATGTATTAAAAATGTAGCCATGTAAAAATGAATACTGTTAAATAAATAATTCTTTCCCCATCCACCAAGTATGTGGTACAGATTTTTTTCTGTATGATCAGCATTTTCAACTAAAAGTAAGAAGGCCAAGAATAGCATAAAGACAGCAAACTGTATAGCCAAATAAGGGCACAAACATGATAAATAAAATGAAAGTTGTATGACTTATGCATATAACATTACTGCCACTTTTGACCTTCACAGAAGTGAAACCTGATACTAAGTAAGAGGTCTAGTTACCAGATTTCAACTGCATGAAATGTTACTGGGTTGAATATCCACTGAATAATACAATGATAATAGTGCAGATGAGTGGTCTGAAGAACAGGAAGATGGGTTGATCATACGTGATAAAAATCATGACTGGCTAGGTATTGCAGCAACATCACAGAAGTAACTCTGAGAGAAGTAACTTGGGGTCCAGTTGGAAATAGAGGTCCAAATAGAGAGATGATAAATGGGTCCAAATGGAGAGATGATAAGGGGGTCTGAATGGAGAGATGATAAAGGGGCTTGAATGGAAATATGATAAAGGAGTCCAAATGGAGAGATGATAATTGGCATTTGAATGGAGAGATAAGTAGGTCCAAATGGAGAGATGATAAGGGTGTTCAAATGGAGAGATGATAAATCAGCAAGCAATGAAGAGGAGTGTTGCTGGAATTGAATTCACCATCAAGTCTTGGTGAGCACCTTCATGAGGTGGACCCTGTTTTTCACAAAATCTCTCCAAGATGACACTGATATATAGACTTTATTTTATATAGCATATATCAGGGGCAGAAGTAGGTTACAAATAAAAAAGATAGCTGGGTGCACAAGACCCAGGATAAAAATGTACCCAAGCCTGGTAGGTACACTGGTGCCAGGAATTGAAAAAAAATGACAGTGTAGAATCCTCAAGACATGGAAACATTCTATAATGGGTCGAAGCCAGGTTCAAATGGAGGGTGGCTCCCTGTTTGGAAGGAAGTAGAAGTCCACAAAGGTCACAAAAATTGATAGCCAAAAAAGAGCAATACATATGATAGAGAGGACTATTGAGGATAAGAAAGAAATTATGTATTAGTACTATTATACAAGAAGCCCAGAATTTCCAGACAGAAGATATACAAAAAGATTAAGAGAGAAATTAGAGGAAAGAAAAATACTTGCACCAAAAAAAAAGAAACTTCTCAAAAGCTTCAAATGCAAATTTGTGTTCATTAATACAACAGATTTATGAAAAAAAACATTATAGACTAAGAGACCTTGGGTCATTTGAAAAAAGAAGCAATTGAAGAAGTACAAAATATAAAGAACAAAATCTAGAGATTTTTGAAAGGAATAAAAAGGACATATGGGTGTGGGAAAGAAAGAGAAATCTGATATGGTGCATTATCTATGCAAAGAGGAAAGCCAAATTAATCAATACAAAAAAAGCAGCCTCGAAGATATCCAAACAGAAATAAAAGTAAAGGCATTCGGATATGGAAAATTTCACAATAGAAAAATAAGATCACAATAAAAAAATAAGATCACAAAGAGGGAATGCAGAACAGAAGATTAGTAAAGTAGAAGTTAAAAAATAGAAGCTGAAGTTATAGAATATCTGCAAAGTGAAGCATTTAGTGTAGAAAGTTTAACACAGGTTATATCACAGCATGATGGAACTACAATTCCCCCAAATAAAGAGAAACAGGAGGAGCAGGAGACATCTGAAGAAGAAATATGTACATAGGAAAGAAAAAGAGATTTAATATGGTGCGATATTTATGCAAAGGAGAAAGCAAAACTAATCAATATGAAAAAAGCAGCTCCAAAGATATTTAAAGAAAATACAGGCAAAGGCATCCAGATATGGAAATTTTACAGTACAAAAAATAAGAAAACAAAGAGGAAAAGTAGAAAAGAGAATTAGTAATGGAGAAGTTAAAGAAATAGAAACTGAGGTTATGGATTACCTGCAAATGTAGAAAATCTAACCCCAATAACACCACAGCAGGATAGAGCAATGGATCCCAAAATTAAGGAGAAACCAGTGGAGCAGGAAATGTCTGATCAGTTATCATATGATGATACTTTGGAGCCTTCCACAGGAAACTAGTGCAAAAGTTCAGTTGGAGTTGCACAGCAAGGGAAGGAACAGGAAACTGTGGCAACTCTGATCCAGTCAATGTTGTGGAGTGATGGGCCAGTCAGTTCCCAAATCCATGATCTCTTGTGCCACAGGCAGTACTCCTGACAAAGAGGAGATTACCAGCACAAACACCACACCACCCACATCACATAGCTAAGCAAAATGCACACCCACCTATGCAAGGGTCTTCAATAAAAACTTACCTAAACAACAGACACCCCCAAAACACACTCATAAACATTCCACACACAACAACAAACACATTATACACAGTAGACAACACACCAGTGTCTCAAAAACACAGCCCATTAGGCATAACAATAACCCAATGCAGCTCATAAGGCATAACAATAAACCAAAAATACTAGTCATTGGCGACTCAGTAATGAGACACACTGATGTCCCCCTCATCAGGCTTGAAAAGGAGAAGGTAACGGTCAGTTGTCTGTCAGGTGCCAGAATCCACAACATCAAGCGCACCCTTAAGTATCTCCAGAACAGGTACAAGTATGACCCTTTTATTGTCCATGTTGGTATGAATGACTTGGGACGTACCTCCCCAGACTATATGAAGAGAGACATGGTTGGGTTCTTACAGTATGTGACCCTAGCTCAAAGCAGCATCCTATCTTTATCAAGAATGATACCAGAATACCAACAAAAAATAATTGACTTTAACAATTGTCTTAGTTTCTGGTATCTTTGCAAGGAGATCCAGTATCTGTCTGCTTGGAATGACATGGTTGACAGGCCTCGATGCTTTGCAGAGATGGCATCCACCTGTCACCCCTGGGGTTCAGATCCTGGCAAATGGGCTTGCCTTCCCCATTGTACCTTTTTTAAGCTATGTGCCAAAGAAAAATCTTCCAAAATAAAAGATCTGTCAAAAAGAAAATTGAAGGTCATGCTGCTTAATGTTCTTAACCTGAAAATGCACTCATTGGAGGCTGTCCTCACACTGGAAGATGCCAATGTCTGTGTGGTCACAGAAACTTGGTTCAGGGCTGCAGAGAGCACCCCTGCCTTATGAGGCTATACCTCATTCAACACGTTTTGACCCCAAAATGAGGTTGAGAAGACTAAGGATGGTGGAGTCTCTATCTTCATTAAGGACATGCACACCTCCAGACTGGTTTGCCAGCATGACACACTGTAATTATTCAAGTGCACCTGACAGTTGGCAAGACATCCAGCCAAGTTATAGCCAGCTACAGACCCCCATGTGTGACTCAGGACACCCACTCCTCCTACCTGGACCTACATGACTCCATCAAGGTACCCCCCTAAGACCCAGATCCTTGGTGACTTCAACTATCCCACCATAGACTGGATGATCTATTCCTGCACTAATGCACTCACCCAATGATTCCTTGACTTCATCAGTTCTAATGTATTAGAGCAGCTCATCTCATTCCCCACAAGGGAGATAACATTCTTGACTTGGTTCTCACCAACATGGGTGACCACTGCACCACTCTTATAGTATGTTCTTGCTTGGTGAGATCAGATCATCGGTCTGTTTCATTCAAAGTTCATATCCCACTCAAACTCCCACCCCAGCTGTAACCAGGCTCAAAAACTTCTCAAAAGCTGACTACAACCTTCTAAGGGTGGATATCAGTAGCTTCAGACCACCACCTCCCTCAGAGGATGCAGACAACAATACTGAACAGTTAAATAATGCAGTATACAAGCACCTGTACAACTGCATGGACTCAGCCATACCCAACAGAACTAAAACCTGCTCCTCTAGGAAACACAAACCTGTCTGGTAAACATCCTCTATCAATAGGCTTTACAACAAAAGGAAGAAAGTGTTGTCAAAGGGTAAAAAGGAACAAATTCCAAATTGAAACAACTTCCTTCTCAGCCTCAATAAGCAAATTAGATCATTAGTGAAAACCTCTAAAGCCAATTATGAATTGAAACTAGCCTCCAAAACAAAGGGAAACCACCAAGCCTTCTTTAGTTACATCAGGAACCTCCATGGCAAAGCCAATATTTGTTCCAAATTAGAACTTAATAGTACACTTACACTGATCTTGTCGATGTGGCCAACATGTTAACTGATAGGTTCTTCACAAACTTCAACCCCATCCCCACAAAGGCCCATTCAACATCCCTGATACTTGTCACACACCTCACATCTCCATAGATCAAGTGTTAAAGGCAAAGAAGACAGCTTCCATTTGGACCTAATAGTATCCCAGGCTATAATTTGTTATAATCTCCAGCAAGAACTAGCTTCGCCATTGAGCACCCTATTCAACCACAGCCTAATTACAGGCTCCAGTCCAGCAGAGTGGAGAACTGCCACTGTCATCCCTTGCACAAAGGTGGTGCTACTATTGACCTGGGAAACTATCACCCCATTAGCTTCACAAGTCTGATCTGTAAAGCCATGGGCCGTATTATTATGGATCTCATAAAGAAAGATATAGGCAATCTCCAAGCACTTGGCCCCACCCAATTCCGATTCATCAGGAGCAGATCTTGCCTGTTGAACCTGGTTGACTTCTTTGAGACTGTCACCAAGGCCCTGGATGAGGGAAAGTCAGTCCATACAGCTTACCTTGACTTGGTCAAGGCCTTTGACACAATCCCCCCACTCGGGCATCATCAAAAGGCTAAGACAACGTGGCATAAATCCTTATTTCTTCAGGTGGGTGGCCAACTGGCTCACTGATAGGATGCACAAGGTCAAAAAAGGTGCCACCACCTCCGAGAGCAGACCTGTCATTAGTGGTGTTTCCCCAGGGATCTGTCCTGGGACCCCTACTGTTTGGCATATACTTCTCAGGGGTCCAGGCAGAGACAAAGGGCCTATGGTTGACCAAGTTTGAGGATGACTGTAAGTTGGGTGCTATAATTGACTCCTCAAATTATGCTAACATGCTGCAAGTGGATCTCATAGCAAGTGACTGGTACCAAAGTCATGGCTTTAAATTAAATGCAAAAAAATGCATTATCATACCATTCAGCAAAAACACAGCCCCTACTGATTACCACATCAAAGGCATCCTTGTAAGCACACAACCTATGGTGAGAGACCTGGGCACTCAGGTTGACAACAATCTCACATTCAACCATCATGTAGTGGCAGTGATCAGAAAAGCCTTGGTTCGTCTCATAAGTAAAGGAATTGCATCCAGATAAAAGGAGGTTATTACCTCTCTGTACTCCTCCCTTATTAGGCCTATAATTGAGTATAATGCCCCATTTGGTATGTACCTCTCCAAACACCTGCACCAACTGGAAAAAACACAGAAAGACCTCACAAAGAGAATCCATGGCCTCCAACACCTGTCCTATGTGGACAGGCACAAACTTGGCATCATACAGATTACTCAGAGGTGATCCGTGTCTTGCCTACAAGACAATATAAGACCCTGCCCTACTAGAGATACTCCATATTTGTAAGTCTAACTCCTTGAGCATTGCCCACTCAAAAGGCCAAAGTATAATATGCAACATCAACAAAACCTGCTGAAGAGACAGGTCTGTCTCCCAGAGGCTGGCATGTCTCTGAAACAGACTTCCCAGACATGTCAAACAGAGTACCTCACTGATTCTCTTCAAGCACAACCTTGATGAGTGGATGGGAAATCACAGATTTGTCTCAGGGGTTCCACCTTTGTCCCTAATTGACAGGGGCAACAGGTGCTGAGCGAGCTTTCTTTTTTGGTGATAAACTCTTCACTGGGCTTGTAAGGTCCCCAGGGTCATTAGCCTAGTAACCTCCTATGGTCCTATGATCCTATGAAAGTGCAATCAATTCAGTTTAGAAGAAAATGATCTAAGAGAAGATTTGCTTGATTTAATAGGGATGCACAGACATATTAAGATCAATGAAAGAAATAGACTACAGAAAGTCCATGAAACTCAAAAGTTTAGAAGTTTGCTAAAACAAATGAACATAGTAATTAGGACTGTTCAAAGAAATCCAGACGTAAAAAGGATATAGAACTATGTAGCTAAATTAATAACAGTTAAAGCCTTACCACAAAAATGCAGGGCAGTAAGGGAAAAGAAGAGGAGAAATCATATGCCATCATGGAAGTTTTGAACAGAGAAAACTATACAGCAATTAAGACAAGAGACATCACTGTTTGGTATGGCATGGATAGACTGCAAAAACCATATTGCTTAAATACTAAAACACATTGTAAGACTGAACTTGCATAAGCTTAAAATAAATTACAGAAATGCAGGCATATTATGAACACATTTTTTTATATTTATAGTTAGTGACTACACGCAATTTAATATGTGTTACTGATCAAAGCTGATCATTTTTTTAGCTTCATACTAAAAAACCTGTATGCATTTTTTCAATGTTACAAACAAACAATTACTGACGTTTAAAGGTTTCTTTAAAATTAATTCTGACTGTAATCATAACACCAGCCAATGTTTTCTTCATGATGCAAAGAATTACTGATATACAAGTTAAACTATATAGTAAGCACTTTCAGTGAATCTCTGTATAAATAAATATTAGTCAGAAGTATTTTTCCCCCAACATCCTACATTCGTATTAATTAAGTACTACAAGTGAATGACAGAACTGCTGACTCAGAAAATAACAATGCTTTTACAGTGATTTTTCAGCAAGCATTAAAAATGATATAAGCTTATTTTAATTAACATCATATATTTGCTCAAAAAATGAGCTAAATCACCTCATCAGAGCTATAAAGAAATTAAGCCAGTTGAACCTCTCCTTAATAAACAAACATAAAATCTAGACCTTTGGAAGTCTATGAAAAAACTAATGGAAAGAGTTTTTGGTTATTTGTGCATAAATATAATTAAGTTTCTAACTACGTGAATGTACTCTTAATGGCTGTAATGATTATTCTGTGCTCATCTGTTACATGTAATTTTCCAGTAAGAAAAGGACAGTGCATAAAATGTAAATAAGGATACATTTTTGAAAGTCAAGTATCATGATAATTTATAATCAGCAATTTACAGTTATTACTGCCATTAAATGTCAAATACTTGTGGAGTATTATTACTCCATCTAAGCAGTAGTTCTATTAAGGGAATGAGGAAATTATTGGCTGATTGTTCTCCAACCCAGAGGCATCAAAATTCCTTTGGTGTCTATAATCAAGATATTATCTAACTACAATGTAGTTAGATCAAAAAGAACCACACACACCCTCCACTCATGAAAGAGTCAATAAATGCTACTGAAGATGTTAATTATTAGGGCATCTCATAAAATTATCTCTCTATCTTGAACAAAAATGCCCACAATCACTCCTTATTATGTTTTTTTTTCTTATGGGTATGAGTAAAACTAGAAGATTATGGATAATCCAATTAGAGGCATGTGTTAAATAAGTTATTTGTTGTTACTGACAAATAGCTCAGCTCCTCTCCAATGAATTGCCAAACCACTCTGTGGTTAGTTCAGAAGTTTAATTCATACATCGGGACAGGCTGCTACTGTTTTCATTTTCTCTACTGGTTATTATCTTCTCCAGTTTGGATTTTATTTCCTTCTCTTTTTGTGGGAAAAGCTCTGTCAGTATTTAAACACCCACTTCATATTTAGTGTATGCATTAGTGTTCAATTAAATAGTTCACTTCTGCAGCTCTGTAACAGTAGTGAATGTCTTTCAGAAACTGTATTTTATTCTGTGTATTCATGAACACTCCCAAATCAATCTTAATTTCTATGATTAACATGCATTGTCTTGTTAGTAATTCCAGCATTTTATTGCTATTATATATTTCATTCTTCTTCCTGAGTTGATGTTTTTTTTCTGTTGCTGTTCATAACTGTATAACATTAATACAAAAAAAACCCTAAATCTTTGATTTCTGTAGAATTGTATTCTGCACCTCTGTCAAGTAATCTGTATCTCTCACCATCTTCCAATGTTAACTTTACAACTTAATTCTTAGGGTAAGCCATCTTCTATGTCAATTCCATATTTGTCCCGGTCCCCTTCAATAAACACATCACATCAAATGACATTTGACGACCTTTATTAAACTTCAAAAAGCATCATTTTGTTAACCAATATTTATTAATTACAACCGACACATGGTATAGTTGAGCATAATATCCATGTAACGTTAACTAGGACAGCGTGACCCCACTCATTCTGACCCAGTAAGCAGCGTCCATACCTTTACTTTCTTACTTATGAAGCAGCATACCACCTCTCACTTCATTTACCATTTATTGAATTACACATCCAACCAAATGAACAGATTACCTCTGCTTGTTTATTTTACTTATCAAGCAGCATCCAACCGCTCACTTTCCTTTCCCAACTCATTGACTTGGACAAACAACACCATAGGGAGAACAGAAAAGGGCAAGCCTGTCCCTCTTCTCCAGCCACCAGCCTGACCAGGCTGTTCCCCTTCTCTCCGACCAGACTTCCAACAACCTTGCCACCATTAAAAGGCTTAAGCCAAACATCATTTCATGTACTCCATGCTCTCTAACCAAACTGGATCCGTGTCATCACCTCCCAAAGAACTATTACATAAATAATGAATATAGCCAGTTGCCTAAACAGCTGAAAGCAAACCACTGATCCCTCTCCAAGGCTAAAGTAACAACCATAAACTCATAATCGAGCATAACCACTGTGTATAAGCTAAAAACCCACTTACCTGACTACCAACAGAATGATTCTGAGGTCATTACCAGCCCACTGGATAACCAAACACTAAGCCCACTGTCACTCACAATTGTATCCCATCATGCCAAATTGCAGCCCCATTTTAACGCCCAATGAATATAATAACCGAATGAGATCTCTTTTCAAATTTCAATTTAATAACAATCCTGCCAATATGCCAACTATCTATTATAAGCAATAAGACATTTCAACAACCATTATGGCATTTTAGCAGCACAACCACCACAAACCATACCACTGCCATATTAAACAAATGAAAATGAACCTTAATTCCCAACAACTCCAGCTGTACCACCTACACCAACTAAAGATAAATACTCCAAATATTCAACATCCCCTCAATCATCCTTCATTCCTTCCCCAAACCACCAACCCAAGCCCCCAAATTAAATCCCCCAAGCAAACATCACATGCCTCATATGTCAAATAGAAATCCCCATCAACCTCCTTCTTCATCTGCTGAAAGGCCTGATCCAGTTGTTTCCCAGGTAATCACCTACCAATTGCACCACAAATCACTAAACCCAAGCCAGGCAAAACCACACAAGCATAATGTACCACCAGAACCCTAAAATGCCCAATGTCACCAAAACAAAACAAGGACAGTGGATCAATTGCCTAGTAATCCCACCATCATACCCACTATCCAATTGATGAGAAGAAAACATTTGGCAATTTTTTTTTTATCTTCTCACTATCAAAGCTACCCCAACCCTTCAAACCACTGAACCAGTGACCAAAATTTAGTAAGTTCACTTAGCCTTGTCACCCGTGAAACTATACTACTTGCAGCTAAATCCTTCTTGACCAACTAAACTGCATTTTTCATTCCCCAAGCCTGATCAATAACTAAATCTCTTCCAACTCCTTTCCACTGGCAGCTGCAACACAAATTTAACGAATCCAGTAATGCCCTACCATATGGCCTCCTATAAAAGTTCCCTAAATTCCTATGGCAAGCCTTTAACCCTAACATCTAACAGCACAAACATGACCCATACCAATGTTATAGTAAACAGATGAGAATGAACTCTAATCCCCAGCAACTCCCACAAAACCTCCAACCCCAGGTAAACAACTGCAAATCCCATGACCCCCGCCCAACATTAGAGTGCTGTCAAACCCTTCACCTAGCCTTAAAAGATGGGCCATATCACATACATCTTCTGCTTGCCTGGCTTCTGATGCCAAATCCAATGAAGCCCAGTGCTAAACTCTCAAAGTGGCACCAACCACTGAGCAACCCATATGCATAGCCTTACCACAGGGAAAAAAAAAAACCTCAGACCTAACTACCAAGCCCACACGATCCTATCCCATGTCACATTATCATGACTCCACCACCCTATCAAGAACACCGACTCCCCATAAACAAATCCCCCAACCTGCTCTACCCTACCTCTGACATACCTTAGTCTCACTTGCCGCCATTGTACTCCCAAACTACACCAAATCTGACATGGCTTAATGAGCACCTAAAAGGGAAGATTACCTGCAACCTCATTGTGGACTAGTCCAGTGACTGGGATAAGCAGCTCAGCAGAGTCCCTCACCTTCAAGCCACTGACTGTTGCTCACTCTGCACTTCCCCATCTGCAGTCTCATTGCACACCACTCCTGTGACTGTCACATCCAGACCAACAGAATCTATGACCTTCCAAATCTACTTCCTTCAGGCACTGTACTCTCCCTCTGCAAAACAAAAGAAAAGAAAGATGTAAATCCCCTACACACACACAAACCAAAACTTCTTAATGACAACATTAGGTTGTGCCAAGGGCCTACCTTGTTCAACCACACAACAGTCACAATAACCCACCTCTCCTATCCTCAGTAACCTGGCACTACTGTATCCACCATCAAAACTTTTCACAGGCAGATGATGAACACAGCCGGAAAAGACTGTCTTATGCCACAAGCAATAATGACTGACCCATGCATTTACATGATACCAATTAGCATGTAGAAAATAAAGTGAGCTATCAACTTGAGTATGCCACTACCAAACATTGCAGATGACAGATAAATACAACATGAAATACCCTGAGCTCATAATGCAAATGATCTGGATTAGAAGGAGCAGAGCTAATATTTTGGAACTAAAGTATATATTGAAATCAGGACCACTGGCTTTTTCTATACATACAAAATGTTTTTTCTTCAGCAAATGTATATAGATTCCTGTTCTCTTACTCTTTCAGTGTTTCAAGTTAATGGTACCAACATGTCAAAAGTGCTCCTGATTCTCTGGATGTCCCAAATTCTGCTGATACTCATTCCTGGTAAAGGGTTACACCCTGGGTGAAGCAAGGACTACCCTGTGCTTCTTTCTTTGCAAAACATTAAACCCTGCAAACCAGTGGGAAAAACAGTCAAAGTTACCATTGCACAAAGCCATAACAAAGAACTCAATGCAGCTATTGTATTGTTTTTAAAAGAGTATTAATTCTCACCTCATAAAACCCATATCACTTATCTTGTAGCTGATTTCCACTATTTCCATAAACATGCAAACAATATGGACACATGCATAAATTACACAGTCACTATAACTGCCAGTCAACACAACACAAGTAATAACAATTAATAGAAATACAACCGCTTTCATCAATGGATGGCTACAAACCTCTCAGGGCAAAATCTGGGCAAAGCCAGAAAGAATGGAAGGTGGAGAGACAAAAACCCAAATAGGGACAGCATTTAAATATTGCTCCCCCAAACCTAGAAAGCTGGTAGAATAACAGATTTGCAATGTTATGTACTTCCTGAGTGAAAAAGTCTGAAATGCCTATTATTGTTTAGTGGCTTCAGTCTGCAAGGATTTGCCAGAAACCAACATTTTAAGAGAACAGACCAAACTATGAAAAAAATGGCTTGAATTTCTGTGTAAATCTGGACAGCTAAATGGTGCAGATGGATACTATAATGTTAGCAAGGTCACTGCTCCTCCGGCTGTAGTACATTACATACATACCTCTCAAAACTCTTTGAACAATAAATCTGGATAAAGCCATAAATAATAGGGGGAACAAAGGCCCAAAAATAGGAAAACTTTTTAAATATTGCTTTTACAACCTTAGAAGGTTACTAGAACAGGTTTTGCATCAGCATGATTTTTTCTGAAGGGTATGAAGTCTGAAACTCAAATGTCTGTCATTATTTTCTGACTTCAACCCTCAATGATTTACTAATAATGAGCCAGAAGACCACCATTTTATGAGAAACAGACCAAAATATGAGGCAAAATCTGGACATTCTGCAAAAAATCTATACAAAGATATGATTACATATGTAACAGGCCAGCAATAAACCACTCTTTCCTCTATATATTTCCTAAGAAATCACTCCAATGTCATATTACCATACTGATCACTGAAATCCTCAGTTTGACTTCTCACTCATTCACCCCCCTGTTTTTAAACAGGCATGAAAATCTTGTTCATGCTTCCTAACTATCCCCCCACCCCCGTAACGGTCAGTACCACACCACGCATGCTCTATCTCAAAAAAACATCAAAAACACTCTCAGCAGCTCAGGTGAGTAAAAGAACAGCCATTACACTCCACCACAACAATGAAATTCTTCTGGACTGACCAGGTGGAGACTTTATAGTTAAAGCACCCTCCAGCAGCAACCCCAAAAAGTGTCAAACAACTTCACCATCATCCCAGTCCCCTAGACCACTCATCTCAAGACTTCTCTACTCTTACCTCCTAATGGAAGCAACACAGCATGGAACAGACATTAGCCTAAGTGGTCCTGAAATAATCGAGGATACTTTGATGTTTATACAGAACGCAAGATTGTAAGTTCAAATCCCGATAAGTTCCTGGCATGGGCATAGCCACGCATATGAAACACACATACAAACTTCATGGTGTAGTAGTGTAAATTAGTTAAATCATGCTGCATACATATACATTTCAACAAGGTTTCACAATTAGTTTTATTATTTGACTTCTTCGTAGCTCCCTGAAATGAAAGTACATATGCTACGCACCTCTCCCAGAACAAGTAGCATTGCCGTCTGTGTCAACCAATAATTCAGAAAATATATATTTTTTTATTACACCCCAGAGCACTCACAAGGAACCATTACTAGTGAATCTAGGTGGCAAAGAGGCTGTACCACTGAGCCACCCACCATAACAGGTACAATACCTTTAAACTCCAAAGGGGGTTTTAATAATCACCTTGCACCCTGTGTTACATGATAACACCTCACCCCTCAACCAAATCCCCAACCCCTGCAGATGTCAATTATTGGTCTTACCCCTAGAAAGGTGCTGAATAACAGGATTTCATCAGTAAGCATATTTGGAAGGATACGAAGTCAGAAACTCAACACCCGTCCTTTTCCATAAACTATAATTTCAGCAACCCACCAGCAATCTATCATTTCCAATTGAAAATGACTGAAATAAGAAAAAACGTAACACTCCACAAAATCCATTGTTATTTACTTTTAACCCTGCCCTCTCCCATAATGGTTAAGTGACAATGCGCATGAGCAGTGAGCAACGGTAAGATGGAAGCCCATTAAACACAATAAATTGCCACCTGTGAGTCTGGCGAGCACAGTTCATGCCAAAATGTGATTCCTTCCCCAGTTACACTTGCCTAAACCCCTTAATCCCCTCCCTACCCTTATCTCATTTCCTCCCATTCATCCTTCATTTCCATTTAAGCATTTCATCCCCCCTCTTAATTCCTACTACTATATTTATCTGAACCCACCTGAAGATATCCCTGGACAAATTGGTTTGTTACCAAACCTTATTTGTTGATGGAGAGAAATTAAGCTTATAAATGTAGAATGAGCAATACCCTTGCCTGGCAATAATAGAGAACCAGCTTATCTCATTCTAATTTGGACTGCCACAATATTCCTGAAAACATCTGAAAGAGGATCCTTACCTGGCCTCAGGAACTAATTCAAGCTGTTCTAGAATCACATACCTTTTCAGGATGGAAGTTTGAATGATATACAAAAATGTTATTCTTCAATTCTTGCAACCAGTCTGGGACATCATCTTAAAAAAATGGGGTGTTATTGCTACATGGAGTCTTTGCTGAAATAGCTCTTCTTAACACACAGTAATAACTTTACATGACCCACATCTTACCCAACAGTTATTTAAACAAGCTACTGGGATATTAGTTATTTGACAGCCTCTGTAACAATGGCAGATTGTTTAAAACTGGTTAGCTTTAGGAAGGAATACTTTTCTAACATTAAAATGATCTTAAAAGCCGTATAAATTATAATTTACTAATACTTTTGCAATCTGAAACATAAACATATAAAAAATATATGTCACTCTAAGAAGTGCACAAGCAAATTACATACTGGACTTAGGAAATATTTTTGAGAAGAAATGGTCATAACATGTTCATTACTTCAAACTGGTATGATTTATATCACAGCCAAACTGTGAAACACTGAGTGACAGAATTTGAAGTAATAAGAAGTTATGACTGTTTGCATGGCAATATAAACTGTGAACAATTTTTCAACCATTAGATCTATCTCACACCCTAGGATTCAGAAAGATTCTCATTTCTCATGTAAATTGCATATCACTGGTAGGTCAATTTACACAACAGTGAGAAAATGCAACTAAGATATCTAAGGTCGTAATGAGAAAGGCTCATTCGCATATCTCTGAATCACCTCAGTTTAACTGTAGCACTGTCAGACCTGTGACATTGGCAATGTTTACCCTGGCAGCTCATGAATCATGTTGGAACAGGCATACTACTACATTAAAATGCACACATTCAGACACCTATGCTTACACACATGCATATGTGTATATATATATATATATATATATAAATATATATATATATATATATATATATATATATATATATATATATATATACACACACACACACACACACACACACATATGCTCACAATCAACATAAAACAAGATTCCATGCAGTCAGACTTACAGACACAGACACCCTTTCACCCACATGTGCAATCTGACACATACATCCATTCTCTCAGTTCTCTGTGTAACCCTCCCCATTGCAATCAACTAGGCAGATACACACACACACACACACACACACACACACACACACACACACACACACACACACACACACACACACACACACACACACACACACACACTTCCACATTGATACACACATTAAGACATCCCTAAGCTCCATGTGTTTGCTGAACATATCTGCACTGTGACTGCTTCTTTTGGAGTGAACGGCTGACTGCTGCCTCTTGGCAGTGCTACCTTTTTTCCTCCAACTGTGGAAAATTATGTTCCTGAGCAATTCTCTTAATTGGACACATGCATTAATCCAGAGTAACAGACATTTTCACGGAAAAACACATGACAAGTTAACGTTAGCCACCAACCCAGACTGCGTTATTATAGACTCCACATTGAGGCTTCTGCTAGTTTAAATCTTTATTGGTATGGCACTGTATGAATCAATAAAAAGGCATACTGTGAGGAGGAAACTGCTCAGGTTAAGACTTTCCGCTCATGGTAATCCTTTCTGAATTCCAGAAACTGTCATTTTGAAGATAACAATATAAGATGAAGTAGCATGTTTAACAGCTGATTTTTCAGTTCTTATTATCAGGCAGTTACATGATTACTGCTTATCAGAAAACTCCAATTTGGTAATCTCAAACATACAACTAAAACAAACCCTCATTTAAATGTGGTTTATTCACTTATTTATAAGGGTAACACAAGCACAAGAGTCACAGCCACACGATCTTAACCAAATGATAGTCTATCAACTTAGCGGACTATATATTACACAACCAATAATGCTTGACAGGGTGTGTGTTATTGTGGAAATAATGCCCACACAGGGGTGTTCTGAGGCCTTTATTGACAGACAGAGGGCCTCTACACCCCTGAAAGTGTATTAGTTTCACATTAACACACACCTTGGATTGCACTTAGAGAATGGGTTGTCTAAAATTGTTGTGTTTTGCTTACTTATTTTTTTTTTTTTATTATTATATATTTTTTTATATTTTTGATGTAAAATAGTTTCTCTGCCTAATGTATCAAACTTGCTGTAGTATATGTTGATGGTGTTGGAGGAAGCATTTTACATCCAAAATACAACACTTTAAAAAATATCCAGATATTTACTTTATTTTTTGTTCCCTTAATATTTGGTTTGTTGGCAGTCATTGGTGATTGACGTTTCTAAATAATGACATACATTTGAGTTTCAGACTTATTTTCTTCAGACAATCTATGCTAACATAAATCCTTTATTTAAGCAAGTCTGTAACTTTATAAGCGCAATAATTAAAATCCCTTTCCATTTTTAAGCCTTTGTTCCCCCCTTATTTTAGGCTTTATCCATATTTCTTTAGCTGAAAGATCCAGAGGTATGAAAACCTCTTTATTGTTCCTGCTGCTGCCAGTAGCTATCTCACTCAGTCTCTGTCTCTCTCTCACACACACCACTGCTTCAGAAAATGCATGGTAACACAAATCCCAATATTCAATAAAATACGTTCCTATTTTGAGCCTTTAGGCTTATCCAGTTATCTTGAGCTAAAAGTTTAGAGCATACCTCTCAACTGTCCAGATTTTTGTAGAATATGCAGATTTTTAGCTCATATGGTTGGTCCATTCCTCCTAAAATTTGTAGTGTTCTGTGAAATAACTGGGGATTGAATTAATTAAATAATGACAGACATTAGAGTTTCAGCCTTCATATCCTACAGAAAATGCATGCTAATGGAAACCCTATTATTCTAACAACTTTTTAAGTTTATAAGAGCAATATTTAAAATCCATCTGTATATTTTGGTCCTTTGTTCCCCCGTAATTTGTGGCTCTGTCCAGATTTCTTGTGCTAAGAAGTCAAGAGTTAGGGAAACCTCTTAAATGATGCTGCTAGAGTATTGCTCGATGGTTTTTACTCTTCACTCTCTCTCTCTCTCTATATATCTCTCTCTTTCTCACTCTGCCACACACACACACACACACACACACACACACACACACACACACACACACACACTCACAGAATCTCTTCTGCTTTCATGCATGCATTCACTCACATGCAGATGGCAGCATAGACATCCACACTTTTTTCCTGTTTCATTAAATTTTTGCACTCACTAAACAGCAAAAGTGCTGCTTAGTGAGTGTAAAATAATAGCTTGATCAATCTCTCTCTCACTCTCATACATGCATAACCTCTCACACACATCTATAAATACACACGTGCTTTTTATTTTAATTTTTTCTTCTTTTGTATTTTACACTGACTAAACAGCATGCTTAGTGAGTGTAAAATAATGGTGGCCATTCGTTTCATTCAGTCTGAGCTCCATGGCATCTTGATATGCTGCCACGAAGTGATGGATTCAATTTTCAGTGGGTTTACCTGTAGATTAACACCCTGCTGGAGAATGTTCATTCTCCAATTTGGGTATGATTTACAGGTTACCCATTATCTAATATATACTGCGGAAATGCTATGACAAATTAATGATAAAGCATACCTTGGGATTTAATAAAATCTGTGTAGCATAGTGTAAAGCCTACATGAAAGGTACAGTGTCTGTCCCCCGGTAGCATGTCATGCATATAAATGAAGGAGCGTTACTGAGGGACAGCCATGTAACGCAGTTATGGAATCAGTGTAGGCAGTATGTTGCTGTGTCCAGAGATGAGAAACACACCCCCTGTACTGTCAAAGTGCTGGATAACAATATATGCAAGTGTAATAAAGTCTTATTATGTTAATTGTTTTAATTTTTTTTATATGTGTGTGTGTTTTTGTGGCGTGGCATGATGCACAGCACTGGACACATGCTAGGCATCTAAAAATAGACACCGGGAATATTTAATTAAGAAGGAAAGGTCAGGTTTAAGCATAGCTGAGCGTGTTTGTGTGGTGCACCATGGTGCTCAGTGGTGCTTAAACATAGATGACAGTTATATGCAAAAGTAAAACAGCATTTCACATGGCCAGGTAGCCAAATGATTAGAGTGACAGCCGTAGATGTAGTAGGTGCAAAGTTCAAATACAGGGAATGGTTAGGAAGCTTTTATGTTGCAAGAGAATACTATGCTAATTACTTTTAAATGTGAGTTTGATCCCTCAGCTAAGCTCTTCCAAGCACTGCTAAGTCATGCCAAGAATTTCTGAAACAAGAGATGTTTTAGCACTGCTTGGCATTGCAAAGCTCCGCTTAGATGGTTTGCGCACTGCCAAGCAGAGCTTGTTTAAGCATCATTCAGCTCTCTTGAGTGTATCTGTGCACTAGTAAGCAGTGCTAAGCATTTGCCAATTTAAGCACTGCTCGGCTGAGATCAGCAGGTTTCCACAATGCTAAGTGACGCACAGCATATTTGAAAATTGACCAATGGTGGTAAAAGGTGGGAAAACAGGTTTATTTAAGTGCACCAGGCAGAAATACAGCAGAACTAATTGGAGTTTGAATGTGACAGGAGCTATGGCAGGTGTTGGAGAGAATGTATGCTTCCGGGCACAGCGGTAGGGCATTCCAATGTCCAGGGTCTTGGTTGGACTCCTTATAAAATACCATGACATGCAGTTGATGCAGGGCCAGTAACAGGGATTAGAGTACAAGTCAGAGGTCTGGGACTGGCTGGCATGCAATCTCTCCAGTACTACAGGTATCTCCTGCACAGATGAGCAGGTCCATCATCATTATGATTATCTGAAGTGATGGAAAAGAGGACTTCTAGACACCTGGGTCCAGGATGCTTGAGATGGGAATGCCCCTCAAGTTTGTAGGTACTATTTGCATTGTTTTACCAATACTAAATCTGAGTGTGTGATAGACAGGTACTCATAATGGTGTGCTTATCTCCCTACAGCTGCAGAGGAGACAGCTCACAAGTTAGAAGCCTATACATGGTGCCTGGCCAGGTTTCGCTGTGAATGTGGTGAGTACAGATGTATTTTGCAATCTGTAGTCATATAAGCAAAAAAAGAGTAATGTATTAACTGCCATTAGGTATATACAGTTTTGATTGTACTGCAATGAATGTGGTCATAGACCTGGACTGCAATAAGTGAGTAATGCCAGGTATAGTTCAATAAAGATGAAAGCATGAAACCTGATAATGTTAAGGAAATAAGGTTTCTACTGCATTAATTGTGGAATTACAGCTATATTGCAACACCTGTATTATATGATCTGTTCTGCAATAAAGACTGGAAAAATATACCAGTCACTGCATGAAGTCACCCTAATAAAGCTGTGTTATGCAATATGTATGTATTTTGTCCAACCATTTATCAAACATCCACATGTTTCTGACAAAGGGACCACATATATCAGGCACACATACACATTCTGCAAACAGCTGTGTACTGGAGACGTAGGACACCTAGAGGGAAGATACCCTACAGCACATTTGCATTGCTGTGTGTCATTGTGGCACATAGATGTTGCTGGACTGTCCCCATACACTTGTAATAACACACACCTATTTGTCAGACAGTGACTGTCTGACATGGTACTGGGACATTGTCCATAGGGGACACACTACAGTAGACAGCATTGATGGAAGTGGAGACATACAGCACACACTGTCATGGCACACAGGGACATAACCAGAATTGCTACTATGTTGTTGATAGTCACATACATACTGTGTTGATAGGTGGTGGGCTATGATGTGGGAGGAAGCAGTGAATAGTGCAGGCCAAGTTGGATGTGCAGGGTCTGAACATAATGGAGAGCAATGTATGTGGTCCTGTGATGTGTTCCCTTATTCTTGTCTTTCAAAAAGGATATATATATATATATATATATATATATATATATATAGAGAGAGAGAGAGAGAGAGAGGAATCCGCCATTTTCAGCTGCAGAAAATAATATTATCTTGGATGGCCATAGACTACATCACAACATTCTGCTGTCCAGGACTCACCAGAATCATGAGCAATGTGCACCAATGTGGGCTGATTTTGTCAGAGCAGTCAACCATGTAGGGCTACAGGACAGAAGCTAAGAGCAGGTCTGACACAGGGCAACAGACATGGTAAATGCTGCATGGCAAAGGGATGTTGCTGTGATCAGGGACCGTGCTGCCACCGGTAAAGGGCCTGCAGCAGTAGAACCACCCCTGGCCACAGAGGAATTCCTGGTGAACCTGGGATCAACCACCAGCTCCCAAGCATCCATCACACCATATATCATGGAGGTGGGTGTCAAAGCATACACAGCAGTGGACCGTCCAGGTAAGCCTCCTGTGTTCATCACTGTAATGCTGTAAGTCATTGTGGCAGACTATGCATACCAGTGCACAGATGTCAGGTCAATATGCATGAGGCGGGGGGTTTGTTTATAATGCACACTTGTGCACACATACTCAGAATGTCAGCTCTGTAGGCAGTATCACAGTACCTACTCTACATGTTGATACATGCACATATTATCCTGTAACAATGCCACATTTGGTATTGCTGACAATACCTCTCCCTCACATTTCCATAGGTATGTCAGGTGCGGCCGGAGTCCAACATCCTGTACCTTGTGAGTGTGATAATGTTTTTGTATGAATCATATATACCCTAAGAATGTTAAGGGTTGCCATTTTGCTGTAGACACAACCGATATGCTTAGCCAGAGTGCACTACTTGTATGTTAATTTCCAGAGGGGTTAACTGAAGTGCATTGAATCGGTAATCACAGTAGTGTATGTGCAGGAGCTGTAACATATTTGCACTTATTTTTGTGAAGGTCTAAGCAGTCTGCAATGTAGGAGGCAATAGTATGTTCAAGACGGGTGCACTGTGTGTTAGGTGTAGGTCTATCACATATACTTACATATCGCTTATCTCACAGGTGTAAACTACTGGCAACATTAACCAGACGTAGCTGCAGTGCATGTGGTTTCATTGGCCTGTGTTGTCTGTATATGTTGTAGTCAGCTTGTGTGTTGGGCATAGGATCAGAAATAAGATGTGGTATGTGTAATTCAGTTGTGGCACCTCAACTTAATGTGTGTGTGTGTGTGTGTGTGTGTGTGTGTGTGTGTGTGTGTGTGTGTGTGTGTGTGTGTGTGTGTGTGTATCAGTAATGTACTTATTTTGTCTTCCTCCTCACAGGTGACTATGGGGGTTGGAGTCTGTCCCCCTCACAACCTGATGTCACTGTCTCATCAGACACTGATGATGATGTGACCATAGTGAGGCACAGGTGGGGTTTTTGGGGGCTGAATCTGACTCATGGGTTGACATCCCACTTCCTCCACCATTGTCCCCACACACAGTCAGTATACCTACACATACACAGTTCCCTGTGGCCATAGATATTGGCTAGCCAGAGTGTGGTGGCATCGAACAGGAGACTGTGGCAACAATGGCATTAGTGAGTGTAGATACTAGCCATAGCCAGAGAGCTGGTGAGGTCCCACACAGGTAGATTGACAGGGGTGCTCGAAGGAGGACTGCTGCCCATCCACCACCTGTCACAGGTGTCATATCACGAGTCACTCGACACATGTTTCCGTCGATCATGGAGGCACAGACACATTCCAAATGCAACACCAGATGGATGCTTAGGATCATGGATGCATCACTGTCTGACATCCGTGACTCCCTCCACCACATTGGTGACATCATGCATCATTTCACTGATGTAGTGGACAGACAATGGGGTGATATGTTGTCAGTCCTTGACCGCACATTGTCTGTGCTCGAACATGTGGTGGGAATAGAGCATCAGACATGTGGCCGTAGGTCAGCAACAACATCCGCTGAGAAAAAACATTGGTGGCACACAGCAGGTACGTTAGCAAAAGTACCTTTAATATAAAAGAACACAGAGAAAGTAAATGCTTTCACGGACAACTCCTGCTTCATCAGACTAACATTAAACAGGTTTAACAAAACATTTTAAATAGACTCATAGATCTCATAGCAACCAATAAAAACAAGACATAAAAGCATGCGGAGTACAAATTAAAGTGCTAGCACACCAAGGTGCTAATGTTATAAAATGAAATAGTCAACAACTATACAAATATCCTAACTATTTAAAACTCTAATAATACCTTCATAAAGCCATGTATTAAAATTATATATATACACAAATATATTCATAAAATACATAAATATATAATCTGTGTGTTCAAAAAATGCAGTACATATAAAAAGTATAAATATATATATATAGAGAGAGAGGCTAAGCACAGTAAATATTACTAAAAGGTATGTATTATATATGCACATTACATACAAATATTAATGTTTCAGTGATCTTGCTCTTAAAAAAAGGTTTTAAGGATACTTTATTATAAGTCCAGGTGGTACATCTGCCTGGAATTTGTGTATCCATTCCTGCTCAACACCTTCTGTACGACTATTCAAATTACCTCCTCTTTTATTAACAGGGACTATTTTAAGTACAAAAAACTTAAAACCAAGTGTGTGACCTTCTTCTTTGATGTGCATTGCAAGTGCACTGCTTTACTTAGCATTCCTGACATCCCTTATATGCTCCAGTATTCTGTCTTTCAAAGGACGATTGGTCTTTCCTATGTAAAAAGCATAGCAGATTGCGCAATAACTAAAATAAACCACATTCTTTGTTTGACAATCAGCATAAAAATTAGACTCAAAGGTGAACCCCTTGTGTGGATGTAAAAAGTGGCTTCCCACATGTATATATTGACAGGCTGTACACCTCCTACAACAGTACGTCCCTAATCTGTCGGATTGATTATATTGTTGTACATTGTCAATCTTGTAGCAGAGCTGTATTTTCAAGGACCTGTTGTTCCTAAAGGTGAATTTAGGTTCATGTCCTATAACCTCATTTAATTCTTTAACATTAGAAGGAATGCCCCAGTTATTTTTACTAATATCACACACTATATTAATATTACTAGCATATGTGAGTGGCATTCTAAGTGCATCCATCCCAGAAGTATTATTAGGGCCTGTATAGATGTTATCACTACTACATACTCCAACTTGCGTATTATAATATGGTTTACACCTACCACTTCTCTCTTTCCATACTAGTTCCAGTTGTGTGTCTATGTCATGCTCTCTATACCCTCTTGACATAAACTCTTGTTTTAGCACAAATAGTGCTGATTGTAAAGCAATATCATCATTATGCAAATGCATAACACGATAAATTTGCCCTTTCAGGACATTTGCTCTAGTATGTTTAGGGTTCATACTGCTGTTATGAAGTACAGTATTCTTCTTGATGGGTTTCTTATATAAAGTAGTAGATACTAAATTAAATGCATCTTTACTAACCTTGACATCTAGAAACTTTATCTCCCTATCAGAATATTTATGAGTAAATTTAAGGAATGTAGTCACATTGTTAATGTATACAATAAATTCCTTAAGGTGTTCCTCTGTATCATGCTACAAAAGGAAGATATCATCCACAAAACGTTTATGCCAGACAATGGACGTAGCAAATTCATTGTTGCTAATCACATGATTAACCTCCCATTGAACAAGAGAGAGGTTAGCTTAGCTGTTGGCACATGCAGTACCCATAGCCACACCAACCTTCTGTATATAATATTCATCTCTGAACATAAAAATGTTATTTTCATATATTCACATCTCAGTTCTTTAGACAGATGAGGCATCAGACATGGGCCAAAATTAGCTACATATAGGAACATGCTCAGTGTGACCATCAGTACTTACAAGGTGACTCCAGGCCAGACCTACCTGTACTTCAGTCTGAGATTTTGTGTGCTACAGCCAGTTGGCTGCTACACCTGATTCAACAGTCCAGCACCTCCCTGATATTATGTCCAAGGGATTCCCCGGCTGTGCGCTACGCATAATATCTGAGTCATACCTAGCGTATGTACAGATTGTAGTAGACTGTATGGGGTTTTGTGTCATATGTCTGGTACATTTTTCATAGCATTGGGATTTTCAGGTATATCAGTGGCAAATCATTATAGACTGATGTTAGGAACTGATGACAAACAGTTGCATTACTGCCTCCATATACAGCAGGTAACCCATGCTACTGGACTACCTGTTATTTTCTGCACTTTCTACATTTGTCTGGCCACTAGTTAATCCTTCTCCTTATATGTGAGCCTTTTACCCACTCTTCTTCATAGCTTTGTCCATATTTCCTGCTTTAAGTAGTTGTAGGTATGCTGTGACTGTGGTACATGATGTAACACCTCACACAGGGTTACAGAATTCACACCTCTGACTGTACATGTTTTGCAGGATGTCCAGCATTTCGCTCCATATGTCTGCTCTGCTTATCCGACAGTTGTGCCTTTCTGGTAATATACTACTACATGGTGCCCACTGGCATGTTGTAGGTACTGACACAGTTATGTGATGGCCTTTATATCCTGCTGCTACTTTGAGTTGTTACAACCTGCTGTTATACTAGCCAACTTCTAGGTTCTCAGTGCATGTGTAATGTCCATAGCTGTGGTCCACTGTCCCTCCATTGTCTCTGGCATTGTCCAACTTTTTTTTGCAGTAACAAATAGTAACATATTGACAGTCTGTGGGACTCCTACCACAGGAGTACCTCACATGCAAAAATCATAGGTGTAGCCAGCTTCAAACCATGAACACCATCAACCTTGGCAATGTTCTTAGCCCACTAAGCTACACCAGCCATCAGAAAGTGAAGTTTAATTCTTGACACTATCAACAGCAGACAGACATACACTTTGACCCCTGCATATTGAGGAAATAGAGCATGTTGCCAAGTTGTTTGGGACATCCCTCGGATTGTGTGGTCTGCTGCTATAACCTTGCCAACATACTATTACTACAGTTGTATGGGAACACAACTGTGTTGGGGATAGGGGACTTTAGCATTGACAGTCATGCATCTGTCCTATGACCCCACTGTCTGGCATTTCTTCCTTCGCACACTGCATTGGGTTTTGCTGCATTGTGGCCTACTGCCTATTATGGGGCAGCCAGTATTTGACAGAGAGTTCCTGTTGTCCCACAGAGCTGTTAGTTCTCTGCAGGCAGCCCAGTAAACCATTCTATTTCCTTGCATACATAGCTGGTCCATACATATGCTACCATGGTCTAGTACGCCATACATTTGTTGTACAGAACAGTAACTTACCTTGTGAATGTAGCAGTTGAGATAACAGTGCTTCAGGGCTGACTCTGTCTGATGCATACAGTACACAGCCAATACATGGTAAGGTACAGGCTGTGTGGTGCGGCTGGCATCCTTTTTACTATGTATGTGAGTTGGAGTAAGATGTCAGTCCCTAGGACCCCAGGTTGTCAATGCATGTGCTATGTATTGCCTCTTTGCCAAGGCCAGGGCATACTGGGCATGTCTACATCTGGCTACAGGGACAGGCTCAGGGGGTCTTAGTCCGAGTCCACCTGTGGTTGTGGCTGTGGGAACCTTGGCCCTGGTGGGGTGCTGTGTGTCCCTTCCCTGTGATGATCCTGCCACAGCTTTTTCCACAGGATCAAATTGTGTAGCTTGGCACACACTGTGAACATATGTGCACATGTGGCTGGAGAGTACTGCAGGGGTCCCCCAGATATATTGAGGGAGTGGAACCATGACTTGAGCAGTCCAAACACATACTCTATGCTGCTGCTAGTTTGTGCGTGTACCTCATTATGGCATTCTTCAGTAGGTGTGCGTGCATGTCTGATGGGTGTCATCATCCAGGATTCCAGTGCGTAGCCAGCATCCCCCAGTAGATGGCCATATGGGATGTCCCCCCTGGTAAACATTTGGTACAGCTGTGATGCATGCCACATATGGGCATCGTGATAACTGCCAGGGCTGCTGGCCCACACATTCATGATAATGCCCTGGGCATTGCACATGACCTGGCAGTTGATGGAGTGATACCCCTTATGGTTTATGTAGGCTCTACCTTCCTCACTGGGTGATGCTTTGATGTGTACATGAGTGCAGTCTATGGCACCCAGTACCTCAGGGTAGTGTACTAAATGGTGGAAGTGAATCATACTGCTGGCCCTCTCTTCAGGGGTGCAGGGTAAATAAATGTGTTCAGTGGCATGTGTTTGCTTGGCAGCCAGGAATTGGTAGAGTACCCTGGATAAATATGCCTGTGAGACCCCCATTATGTCCCCAATTGGTCTTTGAAAAGTACCTGTAGCTAGTATTCTAAGTACTATACATACCTTTGCTTCCACTGTGATGGGTTGCCGTCTGTTGGTTCTGAGTCTGAGTTGACAGCAGCAAAGCTCAGTGAGTTGTTGTAGTATATTCCTGTCCACCCTCTAGATCTCTACAATCTGCAGCTCATGTAGCTCCTGGAAGGTTACCCTGGGCCTGAACACTCTTCTCCTTCTCAGTCTAGGCTTATAGTTATCAGCAACATCCCCAGGCTATTTTCTTTTTTTTTTTGTTTTTTAAAATGCCTTCCCTGCTAAGCACTGCTATGTGGCTCACAATCCGGAGGTGCTGGTGTAAACACTGTTCAGCATTCTGGATAAACCCCCATGCACAGGCATGCTCAGCATAGCTTAAACCAGCTAAAACATGTGCCCTGCAGCTAAACAAAGCTTAGCAGCACTGGACACACCCCCTTGCTTAACTAAGCTGAGAGGCACAGAAACAAGTGCCGCTCAGCTCCAATCCACTTAAACATATAGTGACACACCCCCTTTTTAATATCAGCTAGCTGTTCTATGGACAGCAACGCAGTTCTGGGGCTATATGGGTTTTATCTGTGGACACAGTGACCCATTTTAGCTATTCAGTAACCCCAGCTCATTTGCATACAGATCCTTGCACATAACCTGGATACTTCACTATTCCAGGGCCTGCCTCCTTAGCAAACACAGATATCTACCATTGTACATACTGCATGCAGGGCCTTATAATGCATTATTCTCACTTATGTCATCTTTTTACTTTTTCAGATTTCTAATATTTTTATTTTGCATGTTTAAGCACAGCTGCGCGCAGCGCAAACCTAATATGGGTATTAAAAAATAAATTACTTTATATTATTTTGCATTACTTTTTGGACTCACAGGGCACACGTTTGCACATATCTGTGCATACTATGACATCTCTGACCTTCTCATTGGTTTTTACAACTCCTGTTCAATTTTTACATTTCTGTACATGGAAATTTTATGTGTACATTTCTAACACTAACACAGGTTCTGCATGAATACCTATCTGGTTCCTGGATCCCAAAACAACCTAATTTGCATGCAATTCACCTGCTTATGAGGTGATTTGCATGCCACTGACACTTCTGTATCTGCATGGTCATGCAAGCCCCTCAGCTCTGTTCACTGGATCGCACAGCTGCTTAATTCCATGTTAGCTCCATGTCACTCTATCTACATGGAAAATAACTCCATGTAGGCTTTATTGAATTCCCCCCATAGTCTATATATGAATAAAACAATATCAGATATATTGCATTAAATGAACAGTTTTGTCTCCAGATCTATTTTACATTCAGCAATATTTATAAATCTTAAAAGATTAAGGTAAAATCCTTGCTAAGTGGCGTGTTTCATTACCTATATTCAAAATAATGAAAAAAGAATGAGTTAGGATAATACATATCAGTTCTCTGCTGTATAATGTTCATTCTGTGAAGCACTACTCTTCTCTGTTTTGCAGTTCTTCTCTCACTTTTCACGTGTAGCACAAAATAATTAAAATGAGAAGTGAAAAATGGAAATATTGCTTTTCCTCAAAGTAATGAATTAGATAATGCAGAGAGATCAATTACTCTAAATGACAAACTTTGCTTAACCTGTTTAGTAAACTGAAGATGGCATACCATTATAATACCACACATGCCATGTATACATGAATCTGAACTATATCTGTGAAGGACAGCTGCATCATTTTGAGATGGTATTAATCCTGATGTATAGCTCCTCCAGAAGTGTGTTACTACAGTATTAATTACCATTAAGCTGCTTACTTGGGGCTATCCCTGATTGTCCGTGAGGGATAATACTGCTGCAGGGGTAACCCACAGAGTCCCACTGGGAAGGAAGAGGCTGCATCTTGCAGTCTTAGCTCTTCCCAGTTTGATAATTTACCCATCACCTTTTCCATTTTAAACTATTCAGTTATAATTATGGGTACAGATGTCAGGGTAAGTCCTTGCAGTTAATGTTGCTAGAATGTCTAATTGTGAGAAAGTACATTGCATTTTTGCTGATTCGGACCACTGACAAGGTGCTAATATTTCCTATATGTATATCTCTGTGGATGCCACAGACTTAGAGTAGGTGTTCTGTCATCTTCAGGTTTCTGTCTGTTTGCTGAGCCAGGGCCTGTATCTTCTTACTGATCCTAATTCTCTCTCCTTTACTTCTTAGTAATGCTGTTTTTCTACAGTTCTATGAATAAATCCAATAACTATTATGAGGGCATAGTTGTGTTGGTTGAATCTATTTTCTTCCTTTCTGTCTTACTCATTTGCCTGTTACTCCAATGCAGCTTACATGGGCCAGCAATTATTACATTATTGTAGTTATTCTCTTTGTGACTGTATTTATATCATTATGTGATCCAGGCATTTGACATATGTCTGTGTGTTTTTTCTAGTGAGTGCCAGAAAATAGGGACCTGCACCCTTATGATCCAGACTAAGCAGATTACTAAAGAGGGAAGAAAATAAGTCAGGAATAATAGATGGGAGGAAGTGAGGGATGGATGGATGAATTGCTGAGTTTCTGAATGGCATAGGTGCCTGTATGCCCTGTCCTTCTTTTCATATATAATCACACTCATTCATTTACATTCATGTTTTATGAAGAGCTATATCACTGCATGCAGAAGAACACCTTGCATAAGTACCTTTGCTCAGATTCCATCATATGTATCAGCATCTCACTTACCTATCAAACATACTGCATAGCTCATCATCTATTCAATATGAACTTCTCTTTTTTGAATACAATGACATAAAAGTGAGGCATTTTGTAACCTTTTGCACAGTCTGTAATTACCTTATGAGTCCCTCAATAGCTTCTACTTAAAAAAGTTCCTAGATGAACTTTATTTGTAATACCTACATTTAATGTCAAGTTATAAAGAATGCATCAGAGCTGCCTTCACTTTCTCCCACTGAATCTTTTACTCAGCATATGCTTATTGCATTGATTTGAGTAAACATATAATAAAGGCATGAGTAAATGTGACATCTGTATTCAGGTTTCTCAACAGTGTTTTTTTTTTCGTCAATGGAAGACAAGTAAATCAATGACAATGTGTGCACGTATTATGTTGCTTGTTTAAAATGTTAGATCATGATCACCTCCTGCCACTAGTTAAAACAATAATGTTACAGTTGTCTAGTATTTGAAATAGTACTAGAACATATCTTGGATATATCAGAGTACAGACTTTTATCAGAATTGTGCCTCAGCACATTTACTTTTATTAATTACTTATCTTTGTATTATTCTTTTATTTGTCATACATCACAGGCTTTATTTATGAATGTCTTTCACTGAGTTTTTGAGGTGTAGAATTCTAAGCTTTTCTCTGAAATCCACAGTGTACAATCTACTTCCATTATTATGACTCTATTATTGTGAAAATAATCCAAAATGCAGAACCGCATGGGAATTTGCTTTGAGAAACAGTCAAGGTTTATAAAGAACTAGTGTATCTTTTGGCAAAGAATCTGCACTTCTGTAACAAACAGTCAACGCAATGTGAAAGGCATAAATATGCAGGGAAAAATGCCAGAAGCTAGAATAAAGGAAGGGAAAAGATGCAGCCTGTTTTTCATGCTGCTTTTGTTGTATCTGTATACCAGGAGTCAATGGAAAGATTAAGAGGTATTTTGTTTGGCCTACAAGAGTGTACCTTTGGAATGAAACATTTTGCTGTTTGTTTTAAATAAATGGATGCTATAATTGCCTGGCAGAGAAAAGAAGAGTAAAGGTTATTTTGCAAGTGCTTATATAATTGGAATGAGCTCATTAGAAGACCCAAGACACATTTATCTCTTTTGTCAGCTGGGGCAGAAATTATATAATTGGGAAAGCAACTCTCTGTGGCAGCCTTTGTTGCTGTTGACAGCAGCAAAACAGACAAACATATTTGCACATATGTGAATATTTCGGAGCAAGGCTTTGTGTATGTAAAGCCATGGGAAGTGACAGCTCATTGGCACTCATTCCCTAAATTACCAAATCCATTTTATGAAGCTCAGGTTCTGTAAGTGACTAACATGCCATGCTTACCAAAGTATGATGCTTTTCACAAAGCTGTAATTTGCATTTTAACAACTGATATTACCATCTTGTTGTGTACTGTAACTGATTCATAAAGTTCCTATAATATTATTTACATCATTGCTATCGCTTTTTTTCTTACTTCAACAGCATATCCGTTTACTTCCGAACTGTTCATTAAAAAATAGCACTTTTCTTGACTGTTCTTAATTAAACTTTAATGCTGAAAAAACTTTTCTCAGTTGTTTTTTCTCCTTTTTTTCAAATGAAACTATATTCCTGGTTGTTGACAAACAACATTAACAGCTGAGGACTAACTTATTTTTCTTGGTAAGATTTATTTTCTGTATGCATTTCTTCCATGCCAGTTAACAAATTGCTCATTTATGCACATTTTGAACAATTATTCCTCGAAACTTCTGGAGATGGTTTTTCTAATAATGTTGTTCCTATGTTTAGCACCCAAGACATAATTCTTTTAGAGCATTGAGTAGTCATGCATAGCTGCATTAATTTTACATCATTGAGCCCTCAGGTTAAAGGACTGATGCATTTCTGAATGCAGTTTGAGATAGTAGTTTTTATTTTAGTTGTCTGTTTGCTGACAGAATCAGTATCTACCTGGGAAATCAGAAAGAACCACTCCAATCATCTTAACAATTGCAGTAAAAAGACCCTGTTTCCATGGTGTGGTATTCTGTGAGTGAGACAGATGAGCCAGAATGAGGACAGAAGTAATTGGCTAATTTTCATGAATCTCAATTGCTGTTAATGACTGATGTGCAGGTCAACACTTCCTATGCTAGTTAACATTCGTGGTGGCCACAGCATGTTAACGCAAGGAACATCACTCATTCATTTTCTCATATACAATGCATAGACAACAATGCATATGCACAAATACACATATCCTGATGTTTCCTTTTTCCTGTCATCATAAATCACAGATGATTTATGTTGTTATTAATGCCAGATATTAGATTTTCACATGTCATGTTCTTCAGTAAATACATGGTAGTGCAAAACCTGTTAGACTAGTGATTTTCTAAGTTTTTAAGAAGCATAATTAAAATCTCATCCTGATTTTGTTCCTCTATTTATTTTGGCTCTGTATTCATATCTTGCGATAGAAGGTTCAGAGATATGTATAAAAATCCCTGTCTCTCCTCCTAATATACAACAAACTGTTGCAGGCATCAGATAATACCAAAGACCCTCAAAATATGTTTTAAAAAACTGATGCACTAACTTCTCAGTTTGTGTAGTGGGTTACTGCCAAGATTTACTGTGGGGAAAGCTCTGCTTTATTTTCATTTCTTCTGACAGGATTTTATTATACAAAGTTAACAAAAACTTATTTTATTATATATTTTGAGTCTTTTAAACAAACACGGACAAGTATTTGAAAGAAAAAAAAATATTTTTTGTGCTTTTTATTTGACTTTTTCCTGTCAAAAGTTTTATTGACTGTTGTAACACAATGAGCCACTCAAAAGTGAACTTTCAAGACAACTCGGTGAAAAAGGAACTACAGTCTATAATGGGCAGTATCCAGGTACTTTCTGTTAAATTTGTTAAACTTGAGATCAAAATGGACAATATTAAAGAAGATTCCAAGAAAAACAGAAATGTTAAAAAAGATAATAAAACAACAATCTGTTCAGCTCTCAGCAATAGAAAACACATTAAATGACCTGGATAGCAGAATGGCAGAAAGTAAGAATCACACAGAATTTCTGTTAAAACAAAATAATTTGTTTATGGAAAAAACTCGAGTATATCTAGAAGGAATAATATTATGATATACGGAATACCAGACAAGGAAGAAGGAGGCAGTATGTTGTAGTTTTTAACTGGATGCCTAAAATTCAAAATATACCAGAAACTGTTTATTTTGATATTGACAGAGCCCATAGATCTCTTTCTACTTCTTACTTGAAGAAAAACCCTTCAGTCCCCAGATCTATTATTGTAAAAATTCTCTCCAACCAAGACAAAGGCTTGGTTTTAGCATCCAGACAAACATTGCTAATATGTTTAGTTCTATTAGGTTATTTACTAAAATTGTACATATTTTGATAATTTCATGTCCTTTATCTGAACACAATGCTATTACATTTGCATTAACATTAAAGCCAAGTAATTTGATTTGCTAGTAGAGAATCCCTGCTTATATAAAAAAATAAAAGCCTTTAAGGAATGCTGTCTAAAAGAAATAGATCAATACACTGAAATTAATAATAATTGGGATGTTTCAGAAGTACTTCTCTGGGATTCTAAAAAGCTTAACTATATGGAAGAATTAAAAACATTTTCATATGTAAACAAAGCCTGTGATAAGGAGTTGATGTCTTTGCAGTCTAATATAGATAAAATGAAATCAAATTTAAAACTTTATGACAAATCAGGAAACACAGAATTAAAAATATTAAATCAGAAATATTTTGATGTACTTCACTATATAATATCAACAAATCTGGAAACATTAAAATTATAAACGTAGTCATTAAACCTTAAAACTTACACAGTGTGGCTGCTAGATCCAAGAAAATAAATACATACTAATCATATTAAAGAAATAATTTCCAAACAAGGTTATAAAAATAAAAAAAAAATGACTGATTTAAAAGATATACAAGAATGGTTTAAGAAATGTTATGAAGAAATTAATATCAAAGACACACTTGAAAATAACTGGAATAACAAACTCTCCAAAACGAAAAAAACAACACAGGCTCCGATCTGGCTTGAATAACTCCAAAAAAGTTTAATGTGAAGCGCTTTTCGTCTTCCACCTTTGGAAAACTTCATCAGACAAAAGAAAAAGAATTCATACACAGTTTTAAAATGAAAAAGGCGCCAAAGCAAAGCACAGTAATTGGATTCAGCCACCATTCAATTAACTAATTAAATACTAAGTTAAATAATTAAAAGTGTTCTGCATCAAAACTTTTTTCTTGTATTACAAAAGCTCATGACAGCAAAATAAGATCATTCATTTAAAACTTCTGTTTAAAACTTTCATTTTAGAAAAAAATCAAAATGCAAAACTGTACTCTAACATAAAGTACAGAAATACTGAATGAAAAGCATAAATGTAGGAAAACGTAGTTTTAAATATATGCTTGGAGTATAAAAGAAGAAAAGAACATAATAATAATAATAAGTATAAAATGAGTACACTTATAACAACAGACTACTGCTCACAACACCAAGAGGTGACAGTGTCTGAAGCAAGAATATGTCAATAACTATGGACAGGGTGTCAAACACCTAAAAGTACAAATACATACAGTAAACTGTGTTCTAAGACCTTAGAGGATCTGTGTTCTACAAATGTTGAAAAATTTAAAAACAAATTTTTAATACTAGACTATAAAAATGTGCAAAGGAACTCAAGATGAAAAACAGGAATAAACTACAAGAGTTGCTACCTTTTGCTAACAAGAAATGGAATACTGTATGTGTCACCTCAATAGACTTCTCAACTTCAAAATACAAGTCAAATATGTGACCTTGTTTAAACCAGGGGGAGTGTAGGAATTCAGCCTAAGCTGCCAAACAAGTTCACGTTTCTCTAACAGTAACTGATGTGGTCCACCTTTTTCATCAACTACTACCTGATCTATCACTTTAAACAAAAAAGTATGGGAAGGATTCATGTTACAGTGTCTCGCTATGGTATTGGTACTACTCTTCTTCCTTATATGGTATGTGTGTTCATAAATCCTTTCTTTTAATTTCCTGTCAGTTTTGCCAATATAAAAAGCCAGACATGACTGACAGGAAGCCAGGTTAACCACTGATTTAGAACTACAACTGTACCGGCCTCTGGCTTTAAACATGTGTTGATTCACTGTGAAACTAGACCCTGTAGAAATTAATTTACAATAATTACATGCCTCATATTTGTATGTGCCCTCTGTTCTAGTGGGTTTCATAATTGTACATTCCATGATACTTTTTAGATTTCTACCTTTTCTAAAAATAATAACTGGTTCGTCACCTAATTTCTCTAATAAATCCTTCTTGAAGGTCAATAAGTGCCAATTTCTTCTAAGGATGTTGCTAATGTACTTCACTTCCAAAGTAATAAAACTCTTCTTGTAACAAACCAAGTCTAAACCTGTTGAGCCCACGAATACTGGTGGTGAACTTGTACTGGGCACTACCACACTCAATTCTTCTTCCACATCCAAAACTAAATCTCCTTCTTTTACCATAAGGATGGGATTAAAAATATCTGACAATCTCTTACTACAAACCTCTCTTACCACCTCATCAACTAATGACTCTGGGTAACCATGACACTTAAACATGTGCTTCAACAAGATACATTCATCATCAAATGACATGTCTTCAGATGTCATTCAAGCTGCTCTTACCAACTGTCCCTTTAGGACAGATTTCTTCTGATGGAACGGGTGACAACTGGAAAAGTGCAGCAACATGTTGGAATACGTAGGCTTCCTGACAATTTTAGCTAAATAGCCTTTACATACAGTGTCCCTTACCAATTTCACATCTAAATAACTGATAGTGTCCTCTTTGTATGTGTGTGTATCTTAAGCAAGAAGTACTGTTGTTTAATGCCTCCACAAAGCTACATGCATCATCTGCACTCCCTTGAAACATGATGAAAATATCATCCAAAAACCTATTGTAAAGCTTTACTTTCTTATGGATGTCTTTACTAAATATGTGTTCATGTTCCCACTATGCTAGAACTAAATTAGCATAACTTGCCACACTTCAAGAACCCATCGCTACCCCTACCACTTGCTTGTAGATGTTGCCATTGAAACTGACGTAGTTGTTCAAAATCACATCCAGTAATTCTTGAATCAAACGTATTTCATCACTCTCTGCTCCATAAGAAATAAGTTTCTTAGTGATACATTCTAACCCTAGGTCATGTGGGATGGAGAAATAAAGGTCCACCACGTCTATTGTTAAGAAAAAAATGTTGTCATGGAATATAAATTTTTCTAAATTTTTCAAAAAAGCCCAAGAGTTTTTGCATATCTGTTCTTTCCTCACTACATATTTCTTTAATAAGTCATCCACAAACTTAGTGCATGCATATGTAATAGAAGACCTTGCATTCGCCAAAGCCCTCAAAGGTGGGTTTTCAATGTTTTTATGTAGTTTAGGTAAACCAAACAAATTGGGTGTTCTTGGCTTCAAAATCACAAGGCAATTATAAATGTCAACACTGATCAACCCTTCTATCAACAAATCCCTAAGGAAGGAAAATATTCTTTTATAAGCAATATTCATTTCGTTAAGGCTGGACCTCATGTAGATCTTACTATCAAGCACATCAAACATTCTGTTGTCATAGTCATCATTGTCCATGATCACCAAACCTCCACCTTTGTCTGGTTTCAAAAACCGGACCGGTAAGTCTCTGACCAATCTCAAAGCTTCAGCTTCATCCTCGGTTATGTTCTTAATAACATTTTTTCTAGCACTCATACGTAGAGACCTCAAATCAGACTCACACATGTGCTCAAACAAAGATAGGGTGGGGCACATGGGTGGGTTGTAAGTACTAGCCACTCTTAAAGGGTCATTGATGTAACCCATGCCTCCAACAATTGCAGACAAGTTCAATTTTCGAATATATAATTTCAAATCAATCAAAACCCCTGGTAAGTCAAAATGTTCCTCGGGTACGAAAGTCAAACCCTTACTGAAAAGTTCACACAACTCCTGGCAAATGGTGTAGCTTGAGAAATTGTACACCTTGAAGTCACCACTACCATTCAACAAAATGAAAGGTGTGTTAGTTATCTGTTGTACTTGTGATTCTCCTTCATGCCCCTCGTATTGTATCTCCATGGGTGGTTCTGGCCCCTGTTGGAAAAAGAATCATTCATTTCATTACTGTTGTAGTGGTTGTTGACAACCGCTTTGGTAACAGGATGCTTGTCAGCAATATTGTCCCTCCAGCTGCCCTCAAACAGATCTAGATTGCTGAGTCCTGGTCCTACCCTCACGGGTACCTCAGGATCGTTCCCACTGACCATGTTCACAACATTTGTACGTTGTGCAAGGGCATGACCAAATATACTCTTACCTTGAGAGGGTGGTGGTTTTGGGTATGCAACCCAATTCTTATAGTCACTGATGTCCCTTCTCAGTTTCTTGAGTTTCACTTTTGTGTTCTTGATTAATTGTTGGTCAATAGAAGAAAACACCCTTTTATAATCATAATGGTACCTTATGAACTCTGGGTGTGTTTTAATGTCATTATTTAAAACTGTGATTTCGTTAGTTAAAGCCTAAATAGAAACAGAATAATGTTTGCACATCATGTCCATTAATTCAGCACCGTGCTTGTCAAACAACATTAAAAGTTCATTGTAAAACACTGTCCCCACCTCTAACCCTGAAGGGCATTGCCAGGATCGCAGACCTTTCAGTACTACACCCTGTTTCTTACACTCTCCAAAATAATTTACTTCCAATTGTAACATTTTTAGTTTTAACATTTTCCGATCAATCTCTTTTAACTTAAGAGATAAAGACTCACCTCCTCCAGCTGAGTGTTCACTAATGACATCTTTGCAGTTAAATCCAAAAGCTGGTTGTGTTTTTAACCATTCTGCAACATTAGGGAGCCCTATAAGCCCCAAGGAGGACTTGGTTGTTGGGTTTAAATGGATAGGGTCTTCACCACTGCCTCTGTTAACAGGCGAGCTGTGTTTGACAGCAAAATTAATTCCATCAGTTCCAACTTTGTTAACAGCACTGTTATCTAAAGCCAAACACTCAGATGTTTGCTTTCCTGTAATAGAACCTGCTGTGACCTTCGGTCTTACTGCAGCACTAGGTTGGGATAAACTGTCCACTCTCATGGACAAATCCTCAAGCTTTTCATTCATTAACTGTAACAGTTGTGTGAGATTATTGGTTTCACTCATACCAGAACCAGGTAGCAATGATGGCTGAGAAGTAAGCTCAACAGAGGAATCCAAACCATTGTCGGTAGCCATGAAATACAAATGCTTGAAAATAACTGGAACAACAAACTCTCCAAAATGAAAAAAAAAAAACAACACAGGCTCCGATCTGGCTAGAATAACTCCAAAAAAGTTTAATGTGAAGCGCTTTTCGTCTTCCACCTTTGGAAGACTTCATCAGACAAAAGACAAAAACTTCATACATAGTTTTAAAATGAAAAAGGCGCCAAAGCAAAGCACAGTAATTGGAATTGGCCACCATTCAATTAACTAATTAAATACTAAGTTAAATAATTAAAAGTGTTCTGCATCAAAAACCTTTTTCTTGTGTTAAAAAAGCTCATGTCAGCAAAATAAGATCATTCATTTAAAACTTCTGTTTACAACTTTCATTTTTAGAAAAAAATAATAACAAATATAACAACAGAGGGCACATACAAATGTGAGGCATGTAATTATTGTAAATTCATTTCTACAGGGTCTAGTTTCACAGTGAATCAACACATGTTTAAAGCCAGAGGCCGGTACATTTGTAGTTCTAAATCAGTGGTTTACCTGGCTTCTTGTCAGTCATGTCTGGCTTTTTATATCGGCAAAACTGACAGGAAATTAAAATAAAGGATTTATGAACACACATATCATATAAGGAAGAAGAGTAGTACCAATGCCCTAGTGAGTCACTGTAACGTGAATCCTACCCATACTTTTTTGTTTAAAGTGATAGATCAGGTAGTGGTTGATGAAAATGGTGGACCACAGTTACTGTTAGGAAATGTGAACTTGTTTGGCAGCTTAGACTGAATTCCTACACTCCCCCAAGTTTAAATGAGGTCACATCTTTGACTTGTATTTTGAAGTTGAGAAGTCTATTGAGGTGACACATACAGTATTTCATTTCATGTTAGCAAAAGGTAGCAACTCTTGTAGTTTATTCCTGTTTTTCGTCTTGAGTTCCTTTGCACATTTTTATAGTCTAGTATTAAAAATTTGTTTTTAAATTTTTCAACATTTTTAGAACACAGATCCTCTAAGGTCTTAGAACACAGTTTGCTGTATGTATTTGTACTTTTAGGTATTTGACACCCTGTCCATAGTTATTGACATTTTTTGCTTCAGAAACTGTCACCTCTTGGTGTTGTGAGCAGTAGTCTGTTGTTATATTTGTACTCATTTTATACTTATTATTATTATTATGTTCTTTTCTTCATTTATACTCCAAGCATATATTTAAAACTACGTTTTCTTATATTTATGCTTTTCATTCAGTATTTCTGTACTTTATGTTAGAGTACAGTTTTGCATTTTATTTTTTTGTAAAATGAAAGTTTTAAACAGAAGTTTTAAATGAATGATCTTATTTTGCTGACATGAGCTTTTTTAACACAAGAAAAAGGTTTTTGATGCAGAACACTTAATTATTTAACTTAGTATTTAATTAGTTAATTGAATGGTGGCTGAGTCCAATTACTGTGCTTTGCTTTGGCGCCTTTTTCATTTTAAAACTGTGTATGAAGTTTTTCCTTTTGTCTGATGAAGTCTTCCAAAGGTGGAAGATGAAAAGCGCTTCACATTAAATTTTTTTGGAGTTATTCTAGCCAGATCAGAAGCTGTGTTTTTTTTTAATATCAAAGAGATAGACAAACCAATGATTTTTTTGGAAGACAATGTAAGAATTAAAATTAACCAAAGAACAAAGATCCAAAATTGATATATCCTTCTCTTTTAAAGAGTTAAGCGATCAAGTTAATAATCTTAAACAAAATAAAGACCCTGTTCTTGATGATATAATCCCAGAATTATACAAATTATTTCTAGAGAATATTTAAATATCCTATTAAAAGTTTTTGAACTATTTAAACATTTGTCTACCACCCCCAGAAATATTCTCTGATATCTTTTATCTTGAAAACAAATAAAGATTCTGATGTATATTCCTCTTATCATTCTATTTCATTATTAAATGTATCAAATATTTATGTCTATTCTTGCAAAAAGATTGAACCTTATTATACCAGAATTAATAAATGATGATAAGACTGGTTTTATACTACATAGAAAGGTTCAGGATAACATAATTAGGCTCAATACTTTAATAGATCTGGCTAATAAAAACAAAAAGAACTAACTATAATAATTCTAGATATAAATAAGGCTTTTGATTCTATTAGTTGGAATTATTTGTTCTAAGCACTTAAACAATATGAATTTCCCTAGATTTTATAACTCTTATAACTAATCTATATAGTAAACTCATTGTCTTTTTATTAAAATTGGCTCTTTTCTTTCTAGCTGTTTCAAAACATTAAACAATACAAAACAGGGTTGTATCTTGTCACCTCTATTATTTGCTGTAGCAATTGAAATTTTCACAAACTTTATTAGATCTAATAGCAAATGTCAGGGTTCCCGATAGATGGCAGTTACTCCTGTAAAATGCATTTATTTGTAGATGACATTTTAATAACAAGTGGTGAATTTGAAGCTAAAATTGAAAAAAAATCAATAAGTCTATTACTTACTTTGAAAAAGCATCAGGTTTAATGTTTAATGCTGATAAAACGGAAACATTACTTATTAATAAAAAAGTTAATTATGTAAGAAACTATAAGAATATTATTTGGGACAATTCACAAATTATTATCTTGGAATTATAATTAAATCTACTGTAAAAGAGTCAATAAAAATAAATTATAATAATTTAATAGACACTCTTTTTAATGCAATTATTAATTGGACAATTCTTTTTCCTTTAATAAATATGATAATCTGCGAATAATACCTTTCTGTTTGCAGTCACTAATTATTCTCCCTCCTAAAAAAATCTTTAAGAAATTAAATGCTAATCTTCTTAATTTTCTCATGTTCCCCAACAAACAAAGAATATCCTTTGATTGGCATGTTAAAAGTTGGCAAGAAGGTGGCTTAAGTTTTCCAAATGTTGAATTATATGCCAAATCCATAATTCTCAAGTTAATATTTCTATGGCTGAATTCTCTTATCAATTCACTTGGAAATCCATTTATGAAAATATAGTAAATAATAGCAGCTATGTTGTAGAATCTTTCTGTAAATTTTGAATTAATAAATTTGACTGGATCTTGAAATACTTATTTTTAAATGAAAAGAAAAAAGTGCTATTCATCTCCCCTCCCTGATTACATCCTTATAAATTTTAAAAGATTTGTGAATTATAATTATATACTTAAAGACATATTGTTTTTATTGTTCCCTATATCAAATACTGTGGGGTGTTTGGGAACTTTTAATACAAACAAAATGCTAGACCTTAGAGATGCAAATTTAATCTTGTGGCATCAATTCTTAATCAGAAATAAATCACATAATGCAGATTATCTTCTTGCAAGATATTGTTTAGAAAATAATTGATTGACTATACAATCTTGTAAAAATATATTAGTTATAAAATGAAAATATCCATGGATTTTCAAACAAAACATATTCCAAAGATACTTGATTTTTTTAGAATCAGTATTAACTCAAATAAGAATAAATCATATATATATATATATATATATATATATATATATATATATATATATATCAATAATTTATAAAATAATAAGAGAAGAGTTTGGTTCCACAGATTACTCAACAGAGAGTAATGAGAAGGCCTTTTTTGATAAAGATAAATACTTAATTCTTATTTCTGCAGGAAACCATACTTCTTCTCCTTATTGGAAAAAAATATATGTATATATATATATATATATATATATATATATATATATACGGATATTTCTTCACAGATATTTTTTAACTCCACACAAAGTGGCTTTAATATATAACTGTGGGAAAATTAATTGTTGGAGGTGTAATGAAGTCTCTAATGCAGATTGGTTTCATATGATATGGAATTGTAACATAGTAACTCCTTTTTGGGTTAAATTTAGAAACTTTGGCCAAGTTTTGTGGACAGATCATTGTATCATTTCTGACTCCTTGATCTTATTTAATGCTCCAGTTCTGGATACCATTCCTAGGGTGCAGGTGCCTCTCCTTTGGTCTGTTTTAGCTAGAGCAAGAAAAATAGTCACAAAGAATTTGAACTGTAAAACTACTTTTTTCTTTCATGGAATTCATTAATTTAGCTAAAATAAGTCTGTAAAAAATAACTGTCAACTGCCAAAATGAGAACTTCAAATAATACTCACCAGTTTAGATTTTAGTCAAAATTAAGTGATTTACTTAATAAATGTTAATGATTTAGTTTTCTATGTTTAATTTTTTGTGGGGCTCTGTAATAGTTATGTTCTTGTTCTATTTATCTTTAAATAATTTTGTACAATCTTTGTTTTAAAATTAATAAAAGTTTGTTTAAAAAATGAGTAGTAATGAGCTGCAGGGGAAGGGGTTGTATATTAATTTATTGGTCACCTGTAGATTTAGTTCATGTAAAACTGCAAAGCTTAGACAGATAAGAAGTAGCACTTACTGTTTTATTTAAATTAAACTGCCTCTTCCACTTAATTGAACATGCCTTCTTTGAAAATATTTTTTGAGATAAAAAAGGCTTTATATTTTTGTTTTGCTGATAATGTTTCCTATATGCAATAGACAAGGAGAAAGATATTATAGTTTGTGCTTTTAGATTGTTTTAAAGAGTTGTCAATGAAGGGTGAAGATAACTGGGAATGCAAAGGTGATTGTCCATTTTATTAACCATCAAGCAATAGAAACAGAAAAGTATCAATGTTTAATAATTTAATGGTTAGGAATGCTACTATTAAAGTACATCTCTACTTTATTGATGGCCAGTTTACTATAGTAAGAAGTGTACAATGAGATTCTCTTTGTGAGATCAAAGTGCTAAATCAGTGAATGCTGCTTATGGTGGCCTGCATGGATAAGACACAATATCTTCTTTTGGATGCCATTGCTACAATGATTAGACAGTAGTCTAGCTGTGTGAGTTGGACCCCCTTGACTTTTGATATTCTTCCATATAGTTAAAGGAAGTGGGATATCCTTTGCCAAAAATATGTTTTTTTTTTTTTTTTTTTTTTTTTTTTACTTTGGTTGCACTGACATCATGCTAGAAGTTGAGATTTTGATATAAAATACTCTTGTTCTGTGGGGCAATTAAAATCTTTTTTTTTTTCTCAGCGCTCAGTGCACTGATTTTTCTTGGCATGCATTATGTTTTTTTCAGTCATTGGGAAAGTTAGGAAATATCTCCCTTCAGTCCATTGTTGACAGCTGACTGTGAAGCAGTGGCCTTGTAAATAACAGTGTCATACTACAACTACAAGGTGTTTTTGTTTTCACAAATAATAGACTTCATGCTCAAATTGAGAACCAAGTCTCCATTTTAAATCACATAATCCAATAATGAAAGATTCAGTTTGAACAAAGGATTAAAGTTGTGTTATGTGTTACTAACAAGCTTTATCCTTGTTTTGATTCCCTTTGTCTCCTTTTGGTATGATGTCACTCTGAGTAAAACACAGTACACCAAGGTTTCAATTGAAAGGGTACATTTCTACACCACTCTGCTCTCAAATAAATAATTCAACAACTAAATAAACTTTGCATAGCTATATTGTGTCAGCTGCCTAACTTGCATGCTAACAGATAAAGGGACCTTCCAAGAAGTGATTAATTCTTACTAAACTGATACACTGTAGTAATCATGCTGAACAGCTGCCATGTTATTCACACTAACATGTGATTATTCTATTATAACATTACATTTTCTTACAAATGTACTTTATAATCAACATTCTGCACCTCATGAAAAATTATATTTTCTAATCATTTGCAGATTGCTTATCATATATTGCTAGGAATTGAGTCAGTGTGCACATAATTCACATGTAGGCTTGTGTGTGCATGTGTGGTATTCACTTTTTGCATGTCATTTTGCAAAATGCATATTCAATTGACTAGATCAGAGCAGACAAATACAAAGCATTCCAAGGTAACACATCAAGACTATAATATCATTCCAGACCCCTCCAAAAGCATACTGCAAATAAAAACTTTATTAGTTAATTATTTTAATTTTTATTAACTAAAAACTTGCCATATAAAGACTATTTCTCTAAAGTCTGTCATCATTTTCTTTTCACTTGGTAATGACAATTTTTATTCCTCGTTGGTTTGATGTTCCAAGTTAAAGTTTTATTATTTTCATTCATCCTATTTGCCTATAACATCTCCAAATGTGTTACTTGGTATTTGCTGCCTGCTGATGACTTACTTTCTTTACTCTTGTCCAGTCATTTTAATAAACTGCCCACATTTGTTTGATTCAGTCCGCCACACAGAATACTGCATAGTAATATCTTTACTCTTGCATCTGCACTGGAAATTGTTTCATAAAAAGTTCCCTAGTTCAATCCCAGATCCTTATTTCTGTTATCACTTCTGTTAAGGCTCTTCTGGATAGTTGTATAAAGTTAGCAAAAATTGCCTTGCTTAGCATTACACGAGGATTCATATTTTCTGAAATTCCAGAGAAATATCCAAATTTTGCTAAAGACATATGTTCACCATCTGTTTAACTGAGTAGTTGACATATGTCTGAAATTTCATTAACTTTGTGAATTACTCTTTCACTAGACCTCCCTTGGCAAATTTCATTTTCATTTGAGGGATGTAAGGCTCATTTTGCAAGAATATTTTTACAGTGTTTTTTTTAATTTACTTAGTTCAAGCAATTCAACAAACTTAAGTAACATTCTAAGAAAGTTCTGAAAATGAGCCAAGTATGAATGTGTCTTCTACAAATGCAGAACATTCTGACCGGCATTTAGAAAACTGTGTTTATCTGAATGTGAATGGATACTATTTGTCAACCTTTTGTACCGTCCTGTGAAGTACTGCATTACCAAAGCCCCTTGGGATTATTCCACAAATCTATGAATTGGTCATTGCTTAATGAAAAGTAAAATACTTTTCTTTTTTTTGCATACAAATAAACACACACACACACACACACACACACACACACACACACACACACACACACTCACACAAAACCATCAATCTGGTATTTAAGCTTTCTGCTTTCTTTAATAATTTTGAAGAAATGGACCATTTTTGAAACATGATGATCAATTTTACAAATCTGTATGATTTTTGCTCTTGTGTTTCAAAAGAAGACGAAAATCCCATTTACACTGCTTTTCAAAATTATATTTAACTTATTTTCTGAAACAAGTTGTATTTCTTGCCATTCTGTAAGTATTTTATTGATTCGTTGATAAGCAAACTTACACAGATTAAACAGCATCAACAGGCATTCTACAAAGATTAATAAAATGTGTGATGTGTGTGTGTGTGTGTGTGTGTGTGTGTGTGTGTGTGTGTGTGTGTGTATATATATATATATATATATATATATATGTGTGTGTATATATATATATATATATATATATATATATATATATATATATATATATATTATATATATATATATATATATATATATATATATATATACATATATATATATATATATATATATATATATATATATATATATATTTATATATATATATATATATATATATATATATATATATATATATATATATATATATATATATATATATATATATATATATATATAGAGAGAGAGAGAGAGAGAGATAAAGGTACATAGACAGATATATAGATATACATGTATGTATGAGTCTATTTTTCTATAGCTGTTTACCTATCTATAAATATATATATATATATATATATATATATATATATATATATATATATATATATATATATATATATATATATCGAGAGAGAGAGAGCTACTGCTAGTAAGGGACGTCTATATCAGAACAGCGAACGCTTTTCTGTCGAACTATAAAATTCAAAAGCCAAAAATATCAAAGTCATGGATCAGTGAATTTTTTCCCAGGGAAAAAATTTGCTGATCAAAATAAATAAATAAATATATATATATATATATATATATATATATATATATATATATAGCTATATATATATAAAATAACAGAAACAAGCATAATCCAAAGGTAGCAAAAATGAACAAAACAGCCACTGCGAGCAATAAAACCACCTTTAATCATCTATATATATATATATATATATATATATATATATATATATATATATATATCTATATATATATATATATATATATATATATATAAAATAAAGTGGAGGGCTTTGCCCCACACCCCCCCCAACTTAAATATACCAACTCCGAGATCACACCACATTGGAGAAAACAGCAATGTCCAGAGAACGGCCCAGCAATTTTTTTTTTCCCTGGGAAAAAAATCGCTGTTCCGTGACTTCGACATTCTCAGCTTTCGAACTTTACAGTTCAACAGAAGAGTGTTCGCTACTTTCAGTGTTTGGGCTTCTGATAGGGAACCAGTAAAGGCATAAGATACCACATTTTTTAATGCATTATCCTTTTGTTTATTATATCACTGTTCCAGTTTTTCTTTGTTCTTTTTGTTAAATGTTACATACATTGAATGGCTACTTTATGGTACAGTTGAACAAACCATCATGTAAAGAATTTGCTTCAAAATATATTTTCTTTTGTATTACATTTTACTTCTCTGCCTATTTTTGTTTATTAAATATGAGTATAATAGGTGTTTTGTCTTGAGAAATGTGAATCATGCTGCTTTCTATATTCATTACTTTATTAACAAAGATGAGAAGGCTATGTTCTTCATAACAGGTAATACTAACTGTTTTGTATATAAGTAATTGCAGAAATCTGGAAGGGGTCAAATATAAGATCTGAGACAGATAATCTCATGTATAACAGGTCCTAACAGTATCTAATATTATTTTCTATACCTACTAAGTTTATGATTCTGTATGTGCTGTATAACTCAATTATGCAGTATAGATTCATAGGTTTGTAAGTTGTTACTTGACTAATGACCACTAGGTCCCTTACAAGTTTAGCTATGCACCCACAAACCAATTTTTATCCCAAGTATCATGGACATCTATATGGGTGACCATGTTAACAGAGAGGTAACGAAGGGGGGGGGTGTTAGGGTAATACTTTTCTTATTTATGGCCTCAGTGGGTGAGGGACATTAGGTCGAAACCAGGGGTAAACTTACAATTTCACATGTAATTGTCTAGGTTTTGATTGAATAGAGTCATAGATGAACTCTGTTTTACATGGATGTGGAGCCTATTCCATAGCATGGGGATCCTCTCAGACACATATCTGTCTCTCCAGCGCATTCTCTCAAAAAATGAACAAACGAAACTACAAAAATAAAAGAAATAACGGCACCAACTGTAGTCAAGGATACGTTAATAGAAAACTGCTTTACTGCGTGAGCGCTTTCATGCAGAGAATCTCCGCACTTCTTCAGACAAACAGAAACACAGTGGCTACAGCTTAAATAGTTACAGTCTTAATCAGATAATTGAACAATTAATTACTATTGTCTCAACTAGATTAACCTTTTATATATAAAAACAATTGAACATTAAAAAAGGCTTAAATCATTCAATATAAGTAGAAACATTCTTATATAGCAACAAATAAGAATGTATAAAACAACCAACACCATACTACAAATATAATGTTAACAAATACATATAAATACTAGTTCATGTGTCATAATTCATGAATTATATATCTTTAAATAAAATATTTTCATATTAAGATACATATTTTTAATACCTAAAAGTATTAACTTAAAAGTTTCCTGATATTCTAAATTTTGCCTGTTTATACTAACTCTGTCAAAACAACTATCTCAGGATAGCCTTGAGTTTTAACAAACATTTAATTGAGCAGAACTCGTTTAGACCTGGATAAACTAAAGTTCTTGTTCTTCTAGTAACAAATTCCAAGGACCCCTCTCTTATCTTTTTAACCTGCTGGACTACCATAAATAAAAATTTGTGTTCTGTATACATTGTAATATGTCTTGCTAAAGCATTCAGAGTGTTATTTTTGTAATAGCATATAAATGTCATATATATGCTAGGGCGGGCGCGCTCTCCGTTAAAAAAAATAGAAGCAAGTTTGACAAAAAGTACAAAGTATACCACACACCTTCAGTTTGGTTGTTTGTATTTGCCATTTTGTAATAATTTAACTCCTTTGATGTGTTAAGGTGATTCCAGTTTTGATATCTACAAAAGTGACAAAAACCACATTTAAACATCCTACGGTGTTTTGTGACGGCTGTGGTGCCAGCTCACGCTCAATTTAAAACTTTTTTTTAAACAAGGGGTTCTGACCATAGGACCACAACCATACAACTCTCATTACATATTACATCCAATGCATAAATGTGTCAAAAATGTTTATGTTGAAAAAAAAAAAAAAATGTGTTGAAAAACCAGTTACATGTGTTATAGTTATACATGTGTTGGTTAGGTTACCCACTGTCGTAATAGGTTGCTCTGGAATGGGGTGGCTTAGTGTTCTGAACTGGTAAAACAGTTCTCTGATGATAAAAGAAAGAAAAAAAAGTAAATTTTGATTTTTTTTTAATTTGATTTCCTAAGTTGAAATCCTTAATTAAATTTTTATAGTCAGCCTGTTTATAAAAATCTATTTTAAGCAAATCACATTCTTGGTTAAATAGATGGTCATCATTAGAGCACATTCTAGTGGCCCTCACAATTGGCCTTCACAATGCCTTTTTTTCTGTGTATATATTGGTATTTACTTATAAAATGTAATGGTGAATAGTAGTATAGCTTTTTCCTTTTTCCTTTAGTAACAAAACATTAAAAACAAAAATTTTTTAAAAAAAAAATAAAAAAATAAATTGAAACCTTGTCGAAAAAAAAAAAAATGAAGACAAGAGTGTGTCAAAATTCATAAAATTTGTTAATTTTTTTAATCACAATCACATCTTTTTCATGAAACCATAAATAAACATCTAAAAACATCATCTATAAATTACCGATAATGTATCGCAAGAACGCCATGAAACAACATTTTCCCAGAACGCCACATTGATGAGCCCATCAGCGAATGAGCAGTTTTAAAGAGAAAACAATGTTAACACCAGTTTTTTGTCTTTGGATGTAAATTTGAATAATAAATATTTATTTAGTTGTTATTTAATTAATAGTATTATCAATTATAAAATTATTATCCCCATTGCATTCAGAAATCTAACCCATTCAAGGAAATAAGTAAAATGCCTGTATCCTGTGGGATGACCGACAGATTAGTGACATCAGCTGTCATAAACACATAGTTAACATGGAAAGGAATTGCATTGAGATTTTGATTAAATGCCAGAATCAATGCAAATCTGTTTTGCATGGATGTTAAGCCTATTCCATACATGGGATAATCCTCTAAAATGCATTTCAGAAACTCCAAAATCTCTCCAGCGCATTCTGTTTAATCTACAAGTGAAGTTCAGATCCCATGATCTAGTGTTACTGGTGCTGTTTGTTTTAAGCATGTGCAACAGATCCATCAGGGATGACTTTGAGGCAATCCTGTATGCCAGGTAAAGATTCCCCTCTCTGCAGCCCGTAGGAGACTGAATACAGAGGCAGAGCCTTAATGTGATCTATGTAGAACAGGGAATTCATACCCTACATTCTCCTGCTGTGCAACCTTTGTGGGCATTCTAACTGCTGCAAGAGTCTGCTTAATCACATGTCAAAGGAGGCATAGTACTGATTGATAGTTCTGATAAGGGCTGCGTAGAATGGGACTGTAGCTTCCTTGGACTTGATTGCCATATCTTTACCTATAACTTGAGCAACACAGACTGCTTTTCTTACTGTCTTAGCTACATTTTGGTCAAAGATCAGATTTCTGTCTAAATATGTTCCCAAATCTCTTAATACTGGATCAACTGTTAAGGGTGTTTTATTGATGGAGTAATTAACTTGGGTTGACAGTTTCCCAAAGGGTATTATAATGCATGTTATGGAATTGAGGTTTAGGTCATGGCTTTTGCATCAGTCATTTGTCTGTGTTAAACCCTCTTCCAAGATGTTGATGTCTTGGGGGAATCTGTCATAGCTCCCAGTGTACAGTCATCTGTGAAAGTGGTGAGCCAGAGGCCTTAAATGTTAGCCTTGACTTCGAAGAAGTAGATGCTAAACAGGAGCAGGCCCAGCACAGAGCCTTTGAATACTCTATTAATGACCAGTCTTTGGTGGAGGTGGTTTCACAGATCCTGACTTTTTGGGTATTGTCTGTGAGCCAGCTGGCATTCCATCAAGATATTTTAGTATTTATGCCTAGCTCAGAGACCTTGTCAACAATGACTGAGTGGGATATTGTATCAAATGCCTTGGCCAAATCAAGATACACAGTATGCACTGTTTTACCCTCATCCATTACCTTGTTGACTTTCTCAAAGAAATCATCCAGGTTAAGTAGGCATCACCTTCCCATCACAATGCCAAATTGGGATGTGTGCAGCATCTTTAGCACATAACTGTAGATCTTCTCCCACACAGTATTAAGAGCAATCATTAATACTTCTCAGTGTCCACTCCGCTGGAAGTAACAAAATATGGTATTACTCTAGTCTATTATAATAAAAACATGGAAACCATCAGAGGCTCTTAAAAATAGAGCATAATCTTGTTTAAGAGCGATACATATGTGTCAGATATGGCAACCAGCTGTCCAGCTGACATTTAAAAAGTATTATTACACAATCCAATTCTTGGTTAAATTATGTGCATGATATAAGTATGCTCAAAGAAACTAAAAACAGGCAAGTTAAAAAGATCAAGTCACTTTTTTATTAAAATGGACAGTAAGTTATAAGTAATCATTCAACCTATTTCAGACTATAACAAGATGTAAAGAGACTTCATTGCGCTGTGTGCCTCTATTAAATGTTATACCACAGATATATGAAATGCACATTAGTATTCCACATTGCACAAGGATCTTCAGGTAAATACTTTTCCCTCTAGAAATATTTTGTATCCAATCAACGTGGAGCCAGCAAAGAAAACCAGGAAAGGGTCTTGTGTGATATATGTCCATTATTTAATATAATCTGTGTAACAAGTGCAAGCAAAATTTTCCTTCCGGTATCCCATAGTATAAATGCATTAAGAATTTCACTTATGCAATTTTGTTGGTAGTTGTTATAATGGTTTAGGTATTCACCTCACAGATGCAAAGTACAGGGTTTCATTCATTGATATAGTATCTGCTAAAGTACATTTTAATTTTAGAATGTATTGAATATAATATGCAGTTTTATTGGGTGTTATCAGTTGCATGATGATTTTGTTTTAGTTTAAATGTAATATTTCTGCCATTTATGGCAGATTACACTAAAGACACAATTTTGTGACACAAGTTTTTTTCTATGTGTTTCACAATGGAGCTGATGAATAACTTGATTTCTGCATTTAAATAATGTGAATATCTTGGTTATCTACTGCTGCTTTTCATACACTAACATGGGGGATCAAATTTATATACATACATATATAAGTTATATGCATCTGTTAATCATTTCACTTCCAAAAGCCATTGCCTCTTAAGGCTGGAACTCTTGGAGTGTGACTAAACAAATGTAGAGAAATATAGCACTGAATTATACTGATATAATAAAGTGATTTACACTGTTTGTAAAGAAAGAGCTATAATGTGCATATTGATTTTATGTATATTCTTTACTCCATTAAACATTTTAATACCTAAACAAATAAATAACAGACTAACAAGGACTTCACTTTAGGCAGTAAACTAATTCTAATAATACCCCAACACTATGTAACTTAACTGAATATTATCAGAAAGCTTGCAGAAACAAAAACTTCCTTCTGTGTATTTATTGTTTTACTACTTGTTCCCCAGTTAGGTGGGCTTTTCATCCACAACCTGGGCTCATGTTGCAGTTGTAAATTTATAAGATACTTTACAAATAATTAAGTACTAATACAATTAGTAAATATTAAAGAAATACTAGTACAAGGCAATAAACAAGAGTTATCAACAAATACACACACACACACACACACACACACACACACACACATATATATATATATATATATATATATATATATATATATAGCAGCAAAACATTAGTTATAAACAAGAGTTGTGCATGTATATACACTAGGTAAATATATTAGATAATATTTAGAGCAACACATAAGGAAACAGGTACAAGGACATCGTGTGTAGTACCGATGACTTGAATTTATAGTTGTATTAACCATTGCCACTGCAGCAGGTGTGTTAAATGGTACCACTGCCTTAAACACACCACACTGGTAATGACAGCACAAAACCAGTGAGTTAAAATCGGCATGCTTTATTAAGAGGTTGAGCACTTTGGTTCATAACATGAACTTCATCAGAATTAAAATATATCATTGTTACATCATTTTCATATATGTATATTAAAACCATTTCAACCAACAGCAGAGAATAACTAATTAAAACTTACTCCACCATGATCTTAAAGGGCATGAAACTGGAATAGAATGTATTTAATGTTGTGTAATCAAAAAAAGTATATTCAAGTCATAAAAGTATTCAAATACAGTAAATAAATGAATAAACACACATGCCCTTGCAACTCCCACTCTAATATCATCCACCCCATCCAACCACTACCTTTCATTCCACTCCACTAACTACCTTGATTATACCAAGCTCAGATGCTCATAAGCCTAGTACTTATACAGCAGGAACGTCTCATTGTAATATTTGTTAATGTCTGTTATGTACTTCACAGATAAAGATTCTAGTTGTCTACTGATGTACTTTGTTCTTCATCTGTAAATATGTTGTAAGTAATTGCTATGTTAAATTGTTAATCACTGTGTAATCCAATGTAACTACTGTCTGTTTATTTTACTGTGGAGCTTTTCTCCCCGGGCCTCTGCTGAAAATGGACCTATGTCCAGTCAGACATTCCTGGTCAACAAATTTAATTAAATAAATAAAATAAATAAATGAATGAATTTCAGTAACCAGCTGTAAAATTGACAATTGATTAAAAAAAAAAAAAAAAAAAAACACGTTTCTGAAGGGGAGATAAATTGTAATTTAGCAGCCCTCAATTTTAAAACAGCAGTTATAGAAATTGCATTGTTTAACCCAGGAGGTCTGTTAGTCTGCAAATATAAATATGCAAATATAACTTATGATATTCAAGCAATTTTTTTCATTGATCACCTCTTGGATTTTTATGTACTTGTTCTATGACATAAAATTTAAACTTAATGTTTGTACATTCTTTTGTATGTTTTGTCAAAGAATTAGCTTCTATGTCATTAGTGATATTGTATATATGTTCATATATACATTTCTTCAGTGCCGTTTCAGTTTCTCCTGTGTAAAAGGCACCATATTGACATGTATAAATATATACATTTCCAACAGTGTTACAATTAAAATAGCTGTGAGCTCTAATTTCTTTTCCAGGGCAAGTTAAATTTATAAGGTCCACCTTACTGATGTAGGGCCACTGCTTGCAACTACCACACATATATGTACCTGTTTTATGATTAGTGTTATGTTTAGCATTCACGTTAGATTCATACATATTTTTTTAAGCAAATCCCCTTCTTATAAGTGAACTTAGGGGTATTCTTGAAAACGTCAAGGGTACCAGGTAATTGCCCAAAAAGTTTCTAATATTTACAAATAATTTCTTTAATAAACAAATACTCCCTACTGCACTCCAAGCAAATAGCAATGTTGTATGTGTTTTCATGATAGTATCTTGTAAATCTCAGGCACTATTTAAGTTGTAGTCACCTCTTGCCCCTAAAATAGGAAAAAAAAAACGTTTACCCTAATCATTAGTAACTTCTGATATGATGTCAGATATCGACTGGTTGGGGCAACCTCTTTGTAAAAATATATTCCTTAAGTTTTCCCTTTCATCTATAAAATCATTGTATAAGGAAGTCATATGGGCTCCATGTACCAGTTGGGCCTTGACAATGCTTTTTTTTGTGACAGAGGGTGCTCACTACTGAAGTGAAGAAAAGAATTGCAATATGTTGCCTTACAGTATATTTTGGATAAGTATCTCCCCAAATGTCTGCCTTTAACAATTGAAACATTCAAATCATTGAATTATTCTACTATATGAGATGCAAATTTGAGAAAATCAGTTGTAGCAGATATATATTGAATAAATTGTACCAAGTACTGTCTAGCTCCTGTCCATATGATACAGATATCATCCAGGAACCTAGAGTAAAGACGGCAATATCAAAAATAAGGAGAATTAGTGATGTATCTTGTTTCCCATTCAAAAAATACCAGGTTCCCAAAAATGGATGCACAAGATGCAACTATTTCTATCCAAGTATTCTGTTGGATAATTTCTCCTTCAAAATATATATAGTTGTATTTGAGCATTAATTCCATAAGTTCAACTATGTTACGGCAGTCATTATGAGATAAAAAATCCAATCCAGAAATAACCTACCCAAACCATTCTTAACCTAGTTCATGTGGAATCACAGTGAACAGGTCAACAACATCGATAGTGGCAGACAAAACACCCTCTCTAAAATCAATTTTGTCCATTCTTGCTAAATCCCAAGAGTCAAAAAGTATTTACAGTGTTGTGTTGTAAAAGGGTTTTAATTTACTGTCAATATAGAGTGCTAGAGGGTAGGCCTTGGATTCTACAGCAGATACTATTGACATCAAGGGGGGGTTTCTACATATTTGTGAACCTTTGGAATGCCAAACACAGTAAAGATGAAGGGCTGTTGATTGGACAAAAACTCATAGGTTGTATTTTCTATAGCTTTTTGCATTAGTAGGTCATATAAGAACATGTCACTCCTTCAATAGGAGATATTAACCTCATTCTTAGCCCTTAAGTATACTGAAAAAATAAAATGATTTGCACTGTTTGTTAAGGAAGAGCTATAATATGCATATTGATTTTATGTACATTTTGTACTCCATTAAACATACTAATATCTAAAAAAATAAATAACAGACTAACAAGGACTTTGCTTTAGGCAGTAAACTAATTCTACTTATATCCCAACACTAAGTAATTTAACTGCATAAGACCAGAAAGCTTGCAGAAACAAAAACTTCCTTCTGTGTATTTATTGTTTTACTACTCATTCTCCAGGTAGGTAGGCTGGTCCATTGACTCTTTTCAGCCACAACCTGGGCTCATGCTGCAGTTGTAATTTTATAAGATAATTTACAAATAATTAAGTACTAGTGCAATTATTAAATATTAAACAAGTACTAGTACAAGGCAATAAACACGACTTATCAACAAGTACAAATATATTGGCAAAAAATGAGTTATACATAAGGTTGTGTATGTATATACACTAGTAAAATATATTAGATAATATTTAGAGCAACACTTAAGGAAATAGATACAAGGACATTATGTACAGTACTGATGACTTGAATTTATAGTTGTATTAACCATTGTCATTGTAGCAGGTGTAGTGGGCTGCCCTAAGAAAATGGTCTTTGAGAGTAAATTTAAAGGCCTGAAATATAACTTGGATTCTTACTTCTGTTGGGAAGTGTTTCCAAAAGGGAGGAACTAGACTAGAGAGTTGTCTTTTCCCAGTAACACTTTTGATGCATGGATGAGCAACAGAAAAGTTTTCATTTTGGGAGTTTCTAACACTATTTATTTGTATTTGTTTTCTAGGTAGACTCATTTTGAGAGTAGTTTGCACCTTTGCTTTACAATAAACAGCTCATTAATAGCTCCTTCATCCTCTAAGCCAACTGCCAGACACAAGTCAAATTTTGGTGCCTTAATATGAGTACTATTTTCAGAGAAGAAGCACCTCAAATCTAAGATTTTGAAAAGTAGAATGCTAAGAAGAAAGGAAGACATATCCATTACTGATAACCAGTCACTGTCAATAAGTAGGAAGCAATGTTGTACAACAGGTTCTCCTAGAAGAATGAATCTTAAGAACCAACAAATGAAAGCCGTATTCAAGTTTTGCAAGTTAAACTTTTTTGGCAAATGTAATCCAGACAATTAGTGAATGAAGGTATTTGATCATATAGTAGAGGTTTAGTTGTACCAAATTGTACTGGTGATTTTATCTGTGTGAGTGGTAAAGGAGAGTTGTTGAGTGACAGTACAAGGTATTTCAGCACTAAGACATTGGGAATTGTGTTGTCTTGGACGCACTTCAATGGGGTGGGTTTAAACAATTTTCTGAGTAGTTCTGAAGATCATTACATTGGTTTTCTTGGGGATGAATAATAGTTTATTATCAAGAGACCATTGAATGGGGTCACTGAAATTATTTTGCAATGCTGTCTTTAATTTAGAATGGGTTTTACTAGTTTGAATAAGAATATCATCAGTGTACATGACAAGATCATTAACAGAAAGATTGAGAAGAGAGAAGAGGGTCTAATATTTAGACTTTGGGTTTGCCAGTGTAAAGTGTTATAGTGAGAGAGAATGAATTATTGTGGTACATTTGAAATGTTCCATCTATTAGATAGTTTTGAAACCATGCTATTTTATTATCTTCAAAGTCAAGCATTTTGTACTTTATTAAGCATGAGCTTATAATTAACAGTTTTAAATGCTTGGCCATATCAACAAATAGACCACCAGTGATGAGTCCATCATTGATGTTCTTATAAATGGAGTCAGTTGTGGTGAACAGAGCTGACAGGTTACTGAATGATTGGTGAAAACCATGATGCTCATTGCAGAGAATACCATAGATATTTATGTGTTTGGTTGATTTACAGTAATTTTTCAAAGGTTGTTGTGATGGGACAGACTTTTGATATTGGTTGGTAGGCCTTAGGGTCAGTGAGAGAGGCTGTTTTGGGGAGCATAATTAATGTGGCATGTTTACAAAGAACAGGAACTGTGCCAGCTGTAGAAAATTAAATATATGAGTGAGGATTTAGTTATTTTCTGTGCTGCTAGCCTAAGGAAAGTTGGGTAGAGTTTAACGTTAACAACAGTGCCATAGATTCTTTAATTAAGATGTGAGAAAACAAGGTGAATGAATTTTGGAAGATTAATGCTTGTTGGGGAGAGATGTTCCTGGGTGATTGAAAGCATTGAATGCAAGACTGAAAAATGCCAGTGTGATCATGTAAAGGAGACAGTAGGAAATGCTGATATTCTGGGATAACATTTTAGATGTTAAGTGGAAGAACAGAATTAATATTCCTGTTAGAGGGATTCAGTAATGGCACCTGTCAATTGCTTAATTCTTCCCTAAAGAGTTTTGGTTTAGTATAATAAACATTTTATTTTACATTTTTAGGAAACAAGGCCTTTGTTGCTTTTACGATTGTTCTTGTGGATTTCCTTAGGCTGAAGAAAAGTTTGATGGTGTTCTACATTCGCAGGGTCTTGTTTCCAGCATATCATCTGGTTGTTAGAGACATATCTGACCTCTGAATATCATTATGTTGACTGGGTAAAGAGAATGCTGATTGTGGATGAGGATGTCAATAACATGAGACAGAGCTGTACAGGGGGTTGAAATACTGTAGAGTATTGAACAATCAGTAATACTGAGGTATAAATTAAGGAGGGTTTATTTTAGATTTGGGAAAGACCTACCAGTATGAATCTATGAGGGCCTCGTGAGTTTTTGAAAGGACTAAGTGGATAATAAAGGGAAATAGTTATTAAAGTTATTTGGAAATATTTCTATCTGTGTACTCTTATGCTGAATGTTAGTTGTGAGGAAATCAAGAGATGAGTTATTATTTGTATGTGGATTTGGCCTTGGGGGTGTTTTAATTAATTGTGCCAAACTGTGTTGCTGAATCATGTTATTTAGCAGGAAATATGCTGGCGGTAAAGCATTATCAGTAAATATTACCTTTAATAATTATGCACTGCAAGGTGGCCTAACAAGGAAATCAAGCAACTTGTCACTACACAAATAAATAAATAAATAATCCCAGTTACTTATCATGTCTTGATACTATTTACTTTGTTATGATGAAAAGTGTTTTATACAAATATTCTCTGGTTCAAGGCAACAGAAATACAGCCTAAAATATGAGAATTGTAACATGATAGATCTGCCAGTCGGTAACAGATTAGCATATGCAAGAGTTAGCACCAATTGTTTAAGACAGAGATAAAACTTGTTCTATGTGTTAAGGAAGATTAAAATAACCTTTTAAATTTTCAAAACCACCAATACTTAAAACACAAAACTGGGCTAGATACTAAGAAGACAAAGATTTAGTATGTTAGATAAACACACCTTTCTAGGACAATGCAAACATTTCTGGGAAGTGGTAACATTCTTAGGAATTGAAGTACTCTCAAAAAACTGCTACTAAACAGATACTAAATACTAGAATCATTAATGATATCAAGCAACACATTTCTACACCCCAAATCTCCAATACAAACCCTCTCTTCACCACAATAAGAGATATACTGCGCTTTATCTTAGAACACCTCACATTCTCATGATTGGGCTTATGTAATTAAATAAGGGAAAGAGACTATGTTGTTTAGCAATGAAGTACTTTTTCAACACAGAGCTTTTTTTTCCATTGTGGATTGCAACCTTCCAGCTTTTCTAGGAAAGCCACATTTGGCTTCCTTGTATAACCACTACAGCTGTTGTGGCCACGGTATGTTGCAAGCATTTTGCTGCAAACTAACCACAGCATTCCATTAGAGACAGTAATAAACAGAAACATGTAGCTAACACCTTCATGGGTGGGCCTAATAACTTTACAGTAACTCATTAGAGCATGGTAAGTCTCCCTTTTGTGGCGTCAATAACTCAAGCTCATTTCAGGGATTCAGTTAAACTATTATGGAACCATTTGCCCATTAAATAAGCATCCTGTCATATCTTCTGAAAGGTAATTCTAAGAGTGAGGTCCATGATGAATTAGTAAATGCTTTTAAATCATTTTTTTCTTTAATATCCAGGGCTCCAGTTAATGTACCAAACTGCAAGAAGTTGAAGTCAGTGAAGGGGAAGAAGGTGATTTTGAAGAATGTATTATACAACAAAATTGAGAAAAGTTTGAATAGCAGGCCCTTATCAGTACTCCCCCCCCCCTTTGAGTTTTTTTGAGCGTATCCACTAGGATTTGCACCTAAGTAGAAATATGAGGAATTAATTAATTTATCATCTCACATTTCCAGGTGGAACTTCTGAAAATAATGATGCATGTAAGTGAGAGTCTAAATTACAATATGTGTCATCAGGTGACACCATTTAGATAATTTGTCATTTAACAAACCCTTGTTAGCCAGACTTGATATACAGCATGACATCTGTCTTCTTCCTATTTGCCCTCAGGACTGGGATTTTTGGGTATGCAGCTTAAGGGCGTATATTATTTTGATCTAGCCATGCCTAGGGCTGTTCAGTGGCTTGTGCCACTTTTGAGAAATTTAGTTCTGACACGACGCGCAGTGGTGGTTGGGAACAAGGAGGCAACATTGCTGGTGTTGTGCATTATGTGAATGATTTTCAGACTGAGAGAGAAAGAGAGATGGGTGCCACGAAAGTTATTTCTACATTCCAGGAGCTGTATGAGCAGATTGGTGTTCCCCTGGTTCATCATAAAGTAAAAGGTCTTATAAAGATATTTACATTTCTAGGACTCAAGATCAATTTGTCTTTCTCTTCATTTTGATTATGGTAGGATATGTTAGCTGGGTCTACTTTATTTAAACAAAAACGCATTATGTTGAACACCACTCCATCGCCACATATACACCGAACCACGAAATAATCGAAGGCACGAAACCGTGAAACTCAAAATACCGAATTGTCATACTTGGCCAACCCAACCACCCAAAACATACTACCCTCCCAAACAAAATAAATAAACCATAAAACTAAAATGTATCCTGCTACCCAAAGGTCCAAGCCAAGAAAGTGCCAAAAATCCAAAATGAAACACAAGGCAGGACCACCAGGCTTAAAAAATGTATAAATAATTTATTGTACAATCAATGGATAAGCGCTTTCACATGTAAAAACATGCTTCATCAGATCTCAAGGAAAAAACAATTTAATTTAAACAAATTTTAAATTGATGTTAGCCAATTGGATTTGCATAGTTCTAATTAATTGGTTAATTAACCCTTTAGGCAGTGGAACAAATACTGACTAGAGATAAAAATCATAAAATAAACAACGTAAATATAGACCATATTATATTGTGTTATAATGGTCTATAGATTTTTCATTGTTTTTGTCATTATTTTATTTAATTCGATTTTGTGCTTATTTATTCACATGATGCACATTTAGATATTTTATATTTTTATATATTGTTTTATGCTTTACACTTTTGACAATGTTGTTTTTATATGTGTGCATCCACGTATATGTTTTTCTGCTCGTGTAACATGAAATGTGTTTTAAATATCTCCAGTCAGTATTTGTTCCACTGCCTAAAGGGTTAATTAACCAATTAATTAGAACTATGCAAATCCGATTGGCTAACATCAATTTAAAATTTGTTTAAATTAAATTGTTTTTTCCTTGAGATCTGATGAAGCATGTTTTTACATGTGAAAGCGCTTATCCAATGATTGTACAATAAATTGTTTATATATTTTTAAGCCTGGTGGTCCTGCCTTGTGTTTCGTTTTAAAATAAATAAACCACAAACATACACCAACCAAAACCCTACACTAAACCCCACATACACCACTATCTATGCACCATCCTTAACCCCTCCCTAACCCTAAAGTCCGTAACTACCGCACACTTAACCATACAAAATAAATAAACCACATACATGCACTAATCAAACCCCTACCTCAAACCCTACAGTAAACGTTAAATACATTACCATTCTTGCATTACCTATCTATGCACTTACCTTAACCCGCACTCTAATGCTAACCCTAATGTCCATAACTATAGCACACTTACCTTACGGATCTGTAGCTCATACGGGCCAACCAAAACACTTCAACATTTCAAATTACGCTGTAATTTTGCGGTTTTGTGCGTTTCTAGTATTTTGCGGTTCAGTGTATATTTGTCGATGGAGTGGTGTTCAACGTAATGCGTTTTCATTTAAATAAAGTAGACCCATGTTGGACAGCTCTCCGTCTTGTGTTCAGTCTTTATTGTATCCAAAAAGTGACAATGAGACAAGTTATAGAACTGTGTGGTCTGTTGAATTTTGTCATGAAGGGCTGTTGCTCTGCGTAGGGCTTCTCTGAAGTAGTGACCATTCTACAAGGTAGTCCAAAGAAGCACCATAGTGTCAGTGTTAAGACGAGGGTGAACTGAAATAATCTATGGTGAACCTTATTCTCAGATTTTAATGGAAGATTCTTCTGACAGGATGAATGGCTACCTAATAACTCTCTGCATCTACTCACATATGCAGCAGGGGGATTTTTTATTAGGACTTATTTTAAGGGCCAATGGTTTCCAGCAACCTGGCATCATCATTGGCTTGAATACAGGACAGGATATTACTTTTTGGAGGTAGTGCCTATCTGGATGACATTTTGTTGTGTAAGGTTAGAGTAATTCCACAGTAAGAAAATGAATTTTAGATCAGATAATAAGGCTGTGGTTCAGGTTTATATCAAGAAGTCATCTTAGACAATGTGGATCCAGACTGTTTTGAGTCTGCTTATGCATTAATCTTTTATTTTCTTATGATCACATTTCAGGTAGTAACAGTTCTCTGGCTGACTCTTTCTCTCTCTCTCTATCTCATCTCCAGGAGTCCAAGTTTCATAATTCTGCTCCCAATGCAGCTGCTTTGCCCATCTGCATTCCAGATAAAGCTTGGTTGATTCAAAAGGCTAGGAAATTCTAGTGTGATAGCATTCCTGGTAATCTAGCACCAATATGGCATATAAAATAGTGAGTCCCTATCAGCTGATCTAGTTTTCAGAACTTGAACTTCATATGGTCAAGTCATATGATCAAGTTTTTGAAAACTCAAAGCTTTTGAATGGAGTTCGTGGTACAGCGAGGACTGGGGTTTTTACCCTTTTTCCTCACTGTAATGTGTAATGTGATCTCAGAGTTGGTATGTATAATTTGCAGGGGGTAAATGTAAAAACAGGTAGATTCTTTTCTGACATCTGTGTTTTCAGAAACTCTATCTTATGGTCTTTTCAATATTTTTTTTTAGTTTCCAAAAAGTTGATCATCTGACATAGACACAAAATTGCTGTCAAACATGTCAGTCACTGTTGTTTGTTCATAGGTTCATAGGTTCATAAGTGACACTGAGGTAATCCCTGGGTATATCTGCGATCTCCCATCCATTGGTCAAATTTCAAGATTTCTTGAACAAGGCCAGTTTTATTCCACAGCATAGGGAGTCTTTGGGTGATGAATCTATCCAGCACGTTGGAGTTCTTTCAGTCGGGCAGCATAGGACAGATGTTTGAGACCCTTTATCCTTTTGGTGAGGAACTTTTCCAGCTGCTGCAAGTCGCATTGTACTCAATCATTGGTCTGATAAGTGATGAGTATAGGGAGACTATGATCTAGATGAGAATCCCTTCATGATAAGGTGGGCAATGTAGAAGGTCTTCCTAACTACTTTAGCTACATGGTGTCGATTGACAGACTACTATCAACCTGGGTCAGGTCCCTGATAACTACTTCTTCTGTGCTCTGGTTGCCACCTATTTTTATGAACTCTGACCCTGTGGGTTCTGTCACTCAACCAGTTTGCAACTCATCTTGTGATGTTGATGAGTTTTCAATGATACCGGGTATTGTATCCATCAATGGCTTTGGTGACTGTTAAAGTCAACCAAGTTTAGAAGGCATGATCTGCCGACAAAGGCAAACTGGGATGGATCCAAAGTCTGCAAATTCCTATGTCTTTATTTATCCATTATGATCCTCTCCATGGCTTTGCAGATAAGGCGGACCACAGGATTAAACAGCTGTCCTAGCTGTGGGTTTAATTGACACCATCAGGTCCCATGGATGCGAGAAGTTTGCACTGAACCTGTCAAACCATATGTTGGCAATGTGTGTGATCATCTGGGAGTTTCCTCGCCTTATGATTGTCTTTTGAGTCTTTAGCTATTTTTTCTCAAAATTTGCTTTGGATGATTTTATGAGAGCTGTTAGTTTTTACTTATAGTGATCACCTCCTTTGTCTTTTCCTTTATAAGATGGGGTTGGCCAATTCCATTAATATTACAATATTTAGTGTATTAATGGGCCAAAGGTGAAGCTCTTGTTTTATTATAGAAAGTTAACTGTGATTGATTTTTTTGCAAACATGTTTAATCAGGAGGTCATAACCAAACCATGGTACTTGGCTATAAAGATTGGAACAGATTCAAAGGAAATCCTTCAGATGCATGATGATGTCCCAATAGATAATATTTGCTGAAAGCCATTATTAGTAAATGAGCATGCAACATCATCTGATTATCAAACTTATGCTTTTTGGGCTACTTTATTTAAAAGGATGTATGCAGGAGTATTTTGTGTTACCATTTTGTTGGGATCTCTGAGATGAAACTATGTTTTTGTGATTCATAATGTGTTTATAGTTTGCATTAATAATCAAATATGGAACTAGCTGTTTGGAAGCATCAAGTCATACTGGATAGATCAGAAGTTGCAATAATTTATTTGATTCATAGGATGATACTAGGCTATTGGCCCAATGGCCCTTATAGGCCTAGCCAAGAATTTCACCCATGTTCCCATAAAGTCAACACCTGTTTCACCTGTCCAGCAGGGACACAGGTGGGATCCCAGGGATGTATTTTCTGTTTTCCATCCAGTCATCCAGGTTTCTCTAAAAGAGGGCTAGTGAGGTCTTTTCCACAGATGGGGGAGTCGTTGGGACACAAATCTATCCCATCAACAAGCTCTATTAATGTCACAGACCAGGTTGAGGCATTTCATGTGGGTTGCACGAGTGGAGTCTGACTTATGGCTATGCAGCAACTCCATCAAGGCTGGGTCTGAGATGGCTTTGTATGCTAGACACAGGTCACCTCTGAGCAGTCTGTAAAAGACTGAGTAGAGGGACATGGTTTTTAGCCTATCTGTATAGGATAGGTGCTTGAAACTGTGGATTTTCCTGGTCAGGAACCACTGTGGTCTCTCCAGCTGCTGCATGTGCTTGGCAAGGTACATGCCGAAGGGGGCATTGTACTCGATAATGGATCTTTTAAGAGAGGAGTACAGGGATGTTATGACCTTCTTGTTCCTGGATGAAATACCCTTACTTATGTGGTGGGCCATGTAGAAAGCCTTTCATACAACGGAGGCAACGTAATGGTTAAAAATTAGGTTGCTATCAACCTGAGTTCCCAAGTCCCTCACAACTGATTGCATGCTTAGTACATTGTTATTAATGTGATGATTAGTGAGAATGCTTTTTTCCCCAGATGGGATAATTAAGCATTTCTTGGTATTCAGTTTGAGACTTTGTTTCTGGCACTGGTCATTAGTTTGGGTAAGGCCCTCTTAGAGGATGTTCGCATCACTAGGGGAATTTAAGACAGCACCCATCTTGGTCAGACACAGACCACTGGTTTTGGCTTGCACCTAAGAACAGTACATCCTAAACAGCAGAAACCCCAAGACCATTCCTTGGGGGTATGCCACTCATTACAGGTCTACTATTAGAGGTGGCTTCCCCTATTTTGACTGAGTGGGTTCTATCAGTGAGCCAGTTAGCTACCCATCTGGTAACATACGGGTTCATGCCTAGCTGGAAGAGTTTATCTATTAAGCCCAAGTGGGAATAGTGTCAAAGGCTTTTGCTAGGTCAAGGTAGGCAGTGTGCACCTTCTTCCCCTCATCCATGGCTTTGGTGACTGTATCGAAGAAGTTGACCAAGTTTAGCTGGCATGATCTCCCTTTGACAAAACCAAACTCTGTGAGATTAACTCTTTGGAGGTTGCCAATGTCCTTGTTTATAAGGTCCATGATAATGCATTCCATTGCCTTGCAGATCAGGCTATTTAGGCTGATGAGTCTATAATTGCCTTGGTTGGTGTATGCTTCACCTTTGTGTAGATGGATGACAGTGGCTGTCTAGCATTCAGCTGGGACAAAGCCAGTGATCAGGCTTTGATTGACTAGAGTTCCTAATGGTGCTGAGAGCTCATGCCTGAGTTCATGTAGGACACAGGCAGGGATGTTGTCGGGTCCCACAGAGGCTGAATTTTTTGCCTTTGACAGAGCATTAAAGACCTGCTCCCCGGTGATGAGGGGAGGGGGCAGGTACTGAGGATGTCCTGGTTTATTGATGGATGGGCGGGGGGTGGTGAAGTTTTCACTGAACTTGTCTGCCAGCAGGTTGGCTATATCTACAGCATTTGTGTATGTGGTGTTCTTGGCCACAAGTTCAGAGCAGATTTGGGTGTTACCTTTGAAATTACAGACATATGTGAAGAAGGCCTTGCGATTGTTCTTAGTGGATGTGGCCAATTTGGACTCAAAGTTATCCTTAGAAGATTTCACCAGTGACCTTATATGCTTGTTCGGACAACTGAGAGATTGCTTCCAACTTGGCACCTGCTCCTTCTTGGTCCTGACCAGTAAATTTTTCCTTTTGTTATAGAGTTTGTTTATTGATACTGTCCACCAGATAGGTTTAGTCTTCCTTGAGGAAGATGATTTGGTTCAGTCACGTATTGCTGAGTCCATGCAGATATGTAGGTGCTCATATAGTTTTTTGGTGTAGGCCTGGACATTAGTGCTATTTCCAACTGAAGGGATGGTGGCTGTGAAGATGCCTATACCTGCTCACAGGAGATTGTAGTTAGCTTTGGAAAAGCATTTTTGTTTGACCCTGGCAAGGGGGGTGGGGCGTCAGAGGAGAGGGTGACTTTGAAAGTGATTGATTTATGGTTGGATATTCCCAAGAAGGATGACACTGTAGGGGTGATACAGAGGCTAGTCATGTTGGTTAGTTCCAGGTCCAGGATACTTTTCCATCTTGTGGAGCTACTGACCAGTGGATCCAATGCAATGGCATTGACAAAGTTGAGGAATCTCTGAACATTCGTGTTTGAGCTAGACTAGTTCTTCCACTCCATGGTTGGGTGGCTAAAGTCACCCAAGATCAGGGTAGATGATTGAATCTTGATTGATTCACATAGGTCCAGATAGGTGGAATGGGCATCCTGAGTCATCGTTGGAGGTCTATAGCTAACTATGATTTGAACAGGTGTTTTGTCAGCAATTAACTGTACTTGGAGTGTCTCCTGTGTTCCATACAGTTTGACCAACCTGGAGGTGTGTACGGCTTTGATCAATATTAAATCTCCACATCCCTTGGCTTTGTAGCCCTCCATTTGAGATCTGAAAGTATGGTAGGATGAGTAACCTGGTATATATGCAGTGTTTTCCACAGCTTTGACCCAGGTTTCAGTGACTGTACAAATGTCAGCATCACCTTGGGTAAGGAATGCTTGCAATGAGTGCAGTTTCATGCTAAGACTCCTAGAGTGTAGCACCATGACCTTTAAATTTCATCTAGAAGAATTTTTCACACTGGTAATTTTGCCCTCATGACTTTGCTTAAAAAGCACTATGGCAAAGCAAGAGCCATTGCCTGAAACCTGAAGCCCTGTGGAGACAGATGAAAGCCATCTCTGGCAAAGCATCGTGGTCTGTCAATCATGTCCTCCCAGGCTGTCAGATACTGGACCCCCTTGAAATGACACCAGAAACTAAGCCACTTGTTAAAGTTAATAATTTTCTGTTTGTATTGAGGCATCATTCTGGGTGATGGTAGGATACTGCTTAAGGCTAGAGACATATCTTACTGGGACACATATTCAGTGAGTTCAATCATGCCTTTCTTCATATATTCCAGAGAGGTAAGTCTCCAGTCATTCTTATCAACATGGACTATGACAGGGTCATAACAGTACCTGTTGTTAAGAGACTTGAGTGTGTGGATGATATGGCAAATTCTAGCACCTGACAAGCAACTTACCATTATTTACGTATCTGTCTTTTGTTCTTTTGTTGACCATATTAGTCCCACAATGCAAGTATCCTTTTTTGGGGGGAGACCAGATATGATATTTATACTATTGGGGAATTTAGCTAGGGTATCAGGGAACTTCGCCTATTCATCATTGTTGTGAGTGGGACCCACATTTCAGGAGCATTTCCTGTTTCTATTCCTAGTGCAGATGTGGCATGGTTGAGATGTTTCAAACAGATCTGTTTGATAGAAATTGGTCATCAAATGATGGATGTATAATTACAACCTTCCAGTCTTCATGATTGTGGGATGATTTACTTAAAGAAATGATGATGCAGAGCGAGACAGAAAATGAAGGAGATGTTTCCTGAGGGGACATTATGGAGAAAATATAAAAGGAGGATACAGAGACAATCCTGAAGAATAGCGATGAGATGGAAAAGAAAACATATGCAGAGAAAGTCAAAGAATGCAAAAGAGGAGTAGTAGAAAAAAGGCAGAAGAAAATGAAAAACAGAAATATGTGGTAAAGATTCAAAGAAAGAATACAAAGAAAAGGACGGGTATGAACTGTGGATCAATTTAATAGATCCTTTAGGTTTAAAAGTACATGAGGTAAGAATATTTATTCTTATTAACAAAGAGGCATTTTGTGACATTATATTTGGGACCATTTTTTCAATGGAAAATTTTCTTGGAAAATATGAAAAAAAGAAAGATTGCAACCCATGGCATCTGTATGTGATGAAAGCATTTAACTGGAAACAAAAAAGAAAAATTGTGTACAATTTTGAACAGAGTTAAAAAGAGAGAATTTGAAAGGACATTTGAAAACTTTAAAGAAGTACTAGACTTCATTTTTAGTGGAAAAGAAGGACATTTGATAATAATTTCGACAAATGAAAATGCTATGTTTGTGGAGAAATGGGACACAATTAAAATTTGAATTGAAATGTTACAAATGTAACAACATTGGACATTTATGGATGGATTTCAAAAATGAAGAGTAAGGAAAAAGAGAAGAAAATGAACAAAGAAAATACATTTTAGAAGTAGAAATAAAAAAAATAGATGGAACAAATAATAGAAGACATAGAGGAAGTTTCAAAACAAGTGATGAAAAGTAAAAAAAAAAAAATAGGAGATAGTAAAAAAAAAAATATATATATTGGTAAAGGGTAAAAGAAAGAAAAAGAAAATTTGAAGGGATAGGTAAAAAAGAAAAAAAAAATAAAGGAAATGGATGAACCAGAATATATATACAGCTAATGATTGGGGATTAGTATAATGGTTAAGTTCTTTGACTCACAGACACAAGGTTCAGAGATGGCTAGGCTTAGAAGGTCCTTTTAAGAAAGTTAGCCTAGTAATTAGCAATAAACTTATGAAACTATGAATCTAAGGAAAAGGGAGAATGAAAAATGTATAGAGTGCTTTCTGTAAATGTGAATAGTATTAAGAATATAGTAAGAAGAAGAGGGATTTTGGAGTGGTGTAGAGGTAATTATATTGGAAGACAAGATTTTTAACAAATGAAGAAAGATTATAAACAGAGAAACTATGGCGTAATAAGATAATCTGGAATTTGGAAAATGACAGATGTTCTGGAATGGGCATATTCTGAAGAAATATTGTAAAGATATTAGATGTAACTTTACCACAACTGGGAAGATTAACCACTGTAGATTTAAAATGGAAAGAACAAGTATATATAATGATAGCATGACATGCCTATACTAATTGTAAAGAAAGGGAATTCTTATTTCATCAGATTTAGACTATGTAGTGATATATATAAATATAATAACAGGAGATTTTAATTGTGGTTTAAGAGACACATGTAAAAAGAAAGGAAATTATATAACACAACTATTCAAAGTTATAAGATTTGGTAAAAAAAATTCTAAGCTTGTTTCCTGCCTTTCCTGTAAGTTGTCTAGTCCAGATACAGATTTGCTGTATCCAGGACTGTTTGTAAGCTTCTGAGCCCCCAAGCCTTTCTGTGTTGGGGGGAAGCCTTCTAGCTTAATTTTCCTTCTTAGAACTAGCCAGTTTTCTAGTTTCAACACTCAAATCTGTTTCTCTGAGCTCAGCACTTGTTCAGAACTCATTGTAAGCACTAAATAAGCTACAAATTACTACAGCACTCAACTTTCCACCTTGTCTAGAGGAAAACAGTTTTTAGTACATAATAAATAAGCACCTATCCAGGCATGTCTAAGGGTCAGCTCCTGGTGTTTTCTCCTGTCTACCTGATGAATCTTGGCATCTTGGGGCAATGCAGCAATTGCCTCATGTACACAGACAACCCTCTCCTCCTACCACCCAACACTACAACCTGTGAGAGATGCACTTATATAGCCAAACTAGAAGCAAAGCTCTCTTCACCCAAGACTGGACTAGACAGTCAAGAGGAGAAGGTAAACACTTGCACTACACCACACTCATCACATATTCCCTCAAAACCTACACCACCAAAACACACACATAGAAACAGAAAACACACACCTACATTTGCAGAGGCTCTCAAAAAAAATCTACCCAAGCAACAGGGACCTCGAAAGCAGAAACGCAAGCAACCTCCACCTCCCAACACAGCCCAAATGACACATAGCCCACAAACTCAGTGTGCCACTCAACCACAGCCCATAAGGCATAGCAACGTACCCAATACTCTAGTCATAGGTGACTCTATAGTCAGCCACACTGATGTTCCACTCACCAGGCTAAACAAGGAGAAAGTTACTGTCAGCTGCCTGTCAGGTGCCAGGATCTGCCACATAATGCATGCACTCAGGTCACTCCACAACAAGTACAAATATGACTCTGTCATTGTCCATGTTGGTGCAAATGACCTGAGACGTACCTCCCTGGACTGCATGAAAAGAGACATGGAGGAGCTGTCTGATCTTATAGCCTAGGCAGGTATGACCCTGGCCCTGAGTAGCATCCTGCCATCACCCAGATGATACCACAGTACAAGGACAAAATGATTGACTTCAACAATTGGCTAAGCTTCTGGTGTCATTCTAAGGGGATCCAGTATCTGTCTGCCTGGGATAACATGATCAACAAACCACAATGGTTTGCCAGAGATGGCCTGCACCTGTCATCCTTGGGATTCCCGATACTGGCTAAGGCTCTTGCCACCCCTAAAGTGCCTTTTTTAAGCAAGATTCAATTGACAAATTCACCACCGTAACAGGTACAACCAAGCAAAATCTGAGGGTAATGCTACTTAATGCTAGAAGTCTAAACCTCAAAATGCACTCACTTGAGGCACTCCTTAAAATGGAGAACATCAACATGTAGACCTGGTTCAAGGCTCCAGAGAGCACCCCTGCATTACCAGGCTATAATTCATACCACACCTTTTGGCCACCTAACCTGGACCAAAGAACTAAAGGCGGAGGCTTGTCCATATTCATTAAGGATATCCACACCTCCAGGCTAGTTGCTCAGCATAATGCATCCGAGATTATCCAAGTGCAACTAACTCTGGGCAAGACCGCAATTCAAACTGTAGCTTGCTACAGATCCCCCACCATGCCCCAGGATTCCCACTCCTCATTTCTTCATACACTGGAAAATATTAGGGTACAACCTAACACCCTAATAATGGGCGATTTCAACTACCCCACCATTAACTGGGAAAACTACTCACGTACAAACTCTTGTGCTCAATGTTTTCTGGAATTCATAAATTCCAATGCCTTAGATCAGCTTATCCACTCCCCCAACAGGGGCAGCAGTATACTAGACCTGGTCATTACCAACATGGGCAACCAGTGTTCCACACCAGAGGTCAATTCCTCTTCGGTCAGATCTGACCACAAGCTGATCACCCTAGGCATCCACATTCCACCCCCACCCCCCATTAGGGAAACCACCGTAAAAAAATTTCTCCAAAGCCAACTTCACGCTTCTTAAGACAGAAGTGGCAAACTTCACGACACCCATGCTGACGGACAATAGAGGTACAACTGCTGAATCCTATATAAATGCACTTTATAAGCACTTACACGAGTGCATGGATCATGCAATCCCTAACAGAACCAAGATGCTATCCTCCAAAAAAGGAAGCCAATCTGGTAGTCCCCTGCTATAAACAAACTCTACAACAGAAGAAAGAAACTGTTGCAGAAAAGAGTAATATCCCATGATTGGAGGAATTCCGTGGTCAGCCTCAGTAAGAAGCTGAGATCCCTCATAAAATCCTCCTAAGCTAGTTATGAAAACAAAATTGCCACTGATTCTAAAGACAACCACACAGCATTCTATAGCTATGTCAAGAATCTCAATGGCAACACTCAGATCTGCTCTGAGTTACAGCACAATGGCACTAAATATACAGAACCAACTGATATTGCCTACATCCTGGCATATAGGTTCAGTGCTAACTTTACCTCTCTCTCACCTCCTAAAGGGCCCATCTCTATACCGGAAGAATGCAAAGTTCCTGTAATCACTGGTGCACAGGTAAAAAACACACTCTCCAAAGCCAAGAACACAGCATCCATTGGACTTGACAACATCCCAGGCTGCATTCTACATGAACTACAGAATGAACTGGCACCTCACTGAAGTAAAATGTTCAATCATAGCCTCACCTCAGGCTTTGTGCCCACTGAATGGCACACAGCAACAGTTATCCCACTCCACAAAGGGGGAGCCACCACGGACCCCGGGATCTACTGCCCCATTAGCCTGGTGAGCCTGGACTGCAAGGTTATGGAACGTATCATCATGGAACTTATAAACAATGACATTGGTAATCTCTAAACTCTGGACCCTACCCAGTTCAGGTTTGTAAAAGGCAGATAATGTCTCCTAAACCTGATAGACTTCTTTGAAGCAGTCACCAAAGCCGTAGATGAGGGTAAGGTGGTTCACACAGCCTATCTAGATCAAGCCAAGGCTTTCAACACCATCCCCCACTCTGGAATTATAGATAAACTCACTAAATTAGGTATAAATCCCTATGTCATAAGATGGATTGCCAAATGACTCACTGACAGAACCCACACTGTGAAAGTAGCAGACTCTAAATCCAACTTCAGACCAGTGACAAGTGGAGTACCACAGGGTTCAGTCCTAGGTCCTCTCTTGTTTGGTATCTACTTCTCTGAAGTACAGGCTAACACAAATTGTCTTTTGCTGACAAAGTTCGCAGATGACTGCAAACTAGGAGCCATAACCAAAATTCCTAACGATGTGGGCATCCTACAAAAGGGCCTCACTGAGACAGATGCCTGGTGTCAAAGCCATGGCCTCAAGCTCAATGCCAAAACGTGCATTGTCATCCCTTTTGGAAAAACTCTGTACCCATGAACTACCACATAGGCGGTAGTCTACTTAACACCAAAAGTGTGATAAGTGACCTTGGGACACAGATGGACAATATAGTCTCTCCTTTAATAACCACATTGCCACAGTAGTCAGGAAATTCTTCTATGTGGCAAACCTCATTACAAAAGGTTTCTCATCCAGGAAAAAAGAGGTAATTGTTCTCCTCTACTCATCACTCATTAGACCCATTATAGAGTACAATGTCCCTTTTGGTATGTACCTCACAAGACATCTACAACAACTGGAAAGGCCACAGAAATACCTCACAAAGAGGATTACTGGCCTCAAGCAGATGCCCTATGCAGACCGTCTCAAAAAACTCCAGCTTTACTCTGTCAAATATCGCCTACTCAGAGGCGATCTCTGCCTAACATACAAAACTATGTCAAACCCAGAGCTGTTGGACATGCTCCACTTAAATAAATCCCAATTCCTCCAAGCTACACGCTCTAGGGACCTAAAGCTTGTCAACACAATAAACAGAGCATGCTGGAGAGATAAATTCCTGTCCCAGAGACTTCCCATACTCTGGAACAAACTACCAATCTATATCAAACAAAGCTCCTCATTAGCGGTCTTCAAGAAAAATCTTGATTATTGGATGGGAGATAGGAAATTCACCCCGAGGATCACTTCTGTGGCTCTACTTGATAGGGGCACAAGAAAATAATTTTCTTGGGTGGTAAAAGCCAGGGTACCATTTGGCTAGGCTTATATAGGCCCTAGGGCCAATAGCCTAGCACCTACCTACGAACCTAAAACTTTGGGACAAAAATTCATAGGACTTACAAAAGGGGTATGTATAGAACTGAAACAGACCAGTTTATAGTATCAGAAGGTTTAGTTATAGGAGATGTGGATGTGATCAAAACAGGGTTTTCTGATTATCTTGCAGTGTGGCTAGAAAGGAAAACAAGTAATACACACACACACACACACACACACACACACACACACACACACACACACACATATGTTTGTTTATATATATATATATATATATATATAGGTTTACTATCATAAGATCGAAACAAAGCTGTCATATCACCTAATTAGTTTGTTGAAATTCATGGTTAGATGTTGGTCAGAATGTCAAATATCAACCTCTGTGCGAAAATGCGAAAATTCAACTTTAGATCGAATATGTGCGATTCCTCCCTTCACCGATCATGTTTAGCATGAAATAGCAATTCCCGAATACATGTTAATGACTGCATTGATCTAAAATGCACGTATTGATGTAATTTCTGAAAAAAGCCCTTAACATAAATGGTACAATTCAAAGAAAATGCTGTATACTTAAACCACTATCCAGTGCGAAGTGAACATGTTGCAACCATGTAGGATAAACAGGAAAATCATCCAGTTATATTTGCATATATTAAAGTAATGATTGTTAATATATAGAAGGTAGTTGTATATGTGCTAACATTGCACATGAACTCCGTGTGTAAATGTCAGAATGAGCAGTGAAAAGCAACTAGTTTAGCTAGTCCACGTGAGGTCATCTAATCCCTGCATTCCAATAGTCACATCAACTGTGATTCCTTATCATGTAATTGTCTCTGTTTAGGTGATGATGGCACACATGACAGTAGATGGCTTTTATAATCTAGCAAATGATTTTCTTCTAAATGGATGGTATGCATGACATCCATAATAAACAACTGTTTCTTGCCTAGTAGGCTTCACAACTGCCAATGCCATCCCTCCACTGTATTCTGGCTTCTTGGATACTCCCGTAAGCAAGTTTCCCAATGGTTCCAGAATGGGACGTCAAACAATGGAGGTAGTCTTTCACAGGAAGCACTTCTTATGCCATACCTTCCTGGTCATCCCAAAATGTAATTGTTACGAAAGAAATCACATAATGGTCGTCCATTATCAGACATGTCAGCTGCAATGTTCTCCAACGTAGATAGCACTGACTCAGGTGATGCAAATGCTAAAGCAGGTATTTGCTTACAAAGTAGTGCAAATTGTGTATAATTTCTGAATAATGATGCCAACCTCAACTTCTGTATTTGCTGCCACAGGAGCTGGCAAAGATGGAACCAGCAGCTCTTAGACATACTTTCAGGGAAATTTCTAGATATACATTTAACTGCCTCTTTTTTAAAGTCACTTAAAATCATGTTTGCTTTTAAGACTAGTTGGAAATCACTGCATAGTTGGGTAACAGCCTTCCAAAACTGATCATAACATTCTTCGTTTTTTGAAGGCAATATGCCATACACTACAGGGATAACCTAGCCTTCAGATGTTCCTGTGATACTGCAATGGATGGAGAACACCTGTCTGAACTCCCTTGTGCTTATTGGAAAGGTGCCATCCACCAATATAAATTTAGATGCGTACAGCATCTGTAAGTTACCCTCAGTTGTCAGTATGACAGTATTGACTGAATTACTGGTGATGTGTGTTTGATGAACAATGAATGTGCCATTCTTTATTGGAAGCATATCTGCCAGCAGCTGCGTGAGGGACTCCAGGCTACACATACTCACCATTCTATTCTTACTGCGTAGCCTATGAACTGTTTGCTTGAGAACATCGGTATTTGGTAGACTAGTAACTACATCACTAGATGTTCCTGCCAAAACCACACTAATTATCCTACATGATCTTTCAGAGTCTGCTCTTTGCTTTATAGCCTGCCGTACCTTCCTTTCCTCATGTCATACTAAGTCTGGTCCATGAAAATAGGAAGTACTTTTCTCCAACATTTCACCCTCAACAGACTTTTCTGTGATACAATGGCCCTTACATCTGTCACTGTTCTTCTTTATGCAACACCGGTACCTTCTACTGTCAGTACATTTCTAAAGATAATGCTGGTATCCATCCACACTAAGCATTTTCTGACCTTTTTGGGAGAAAATAGTTTGATATATTGCACCAATTGTAACTGGACACTCTGTGCCAGCACTTCTGTGTGACATCATGTGTACTCACACCTGCAATACAGAGTAGTAGTTAACACTCTCTGGTACTTACATACCTTACTTTCCAGCTAGTTTAACATATATTTTCTAGATCAAAGAAATATGACCACGTAGAGGAAAATGCCAATTCATCACTGCACACAAGCATCGCATGTCTACATATGTGCACATATACACACTAATAACCACTATATGCACTCAGATTATATTGACATATTCCTAGCTGAACTTAAAACATTACAATGCTGGGTGTACATTCAATATTTCCATGTAGAACAGGTCATACTGAATTAGTTCACCATGTGGATACATGCATAAAGGATCCCTGTCATCACGGCTACCATTAAATATTCCTTTACACATTGCACTATTGCACTATGCTTTGTAAAGCACACCTGCTTATCAGTTGCATACATTGTATTCATGTTATCATATTTTTACACCCATTATTTTCATTTTAAATTGGTTTTCAACAACAACAATGTGCAACGGAAACAGAGGAACATTAAAACAACCGGCATTATCAGGCTACACAAATACAGTGCGACATATGTATGTATAAACATAATTATGCATATTGACAACATTCAACATAGCATACTGTTCAACAAACTCAGACGTAGCCAACTATCAAGACTATTCACTAAAAATAACACTACATACATTACATAAACGTGTCTACAATCATACCTTGTGAACAGAAAACTCTGCTGAGACATTTGATCTGTTTCTACTTTCACATCACTATTTACAGATCCCAGTTTAAGATACATGTCTCTTCCTCTAGTAAATAATTACAAATACGAACAAGGTGATATTATCTTCCAGTCAAGCTGCTGCACTACCGAACTACTCCATTAGAGAACCTGTACGAATGCACTAAATACCAGAAATAACATTGCCAACATCATTTCTCTGAGTCAATGTTCCTGTAATGCATGAACGAAGATATTGTTATCGAGTTTATATTATCAAATGCAGTTATGTATTCGGTGTTCTGATGGCAACTAAGTGATGTTCGGAAAACATATTTTCGACCATGTAAGTTTCAGATATGTCACTTTCATGGACATGACTTTCACATTTATAATAGTAAACCATATATATATATATATATATATATATATATATATATATATATATATATACAGGCAAAGGAATAAAAGGAATAAATATGAAACCATTGAATGAAAAAGAAAGGATTAGTAATACAGTTATAGAATGATCATATTACTATGAGAACACTTTATAAAAAAAATGGTCAGAATGATGGATGATATTTAAGGAAAATTATAAAAAAATTGTTCTACAGTGATTTGAGAAAAGTAGAAAAGGAAAAATATAAAAGAACATATAACAACACTTTGGAAAATTTAGAACATAATGGTAGAAAGTACTTTAACAAAGAAAAATAATTATATGAAGAAATAAAAAAAAAATAAGAATTGTTATATAAACAAATATATTTTTGCAAAGAATAAGAGAAGTAGCATCAAGTTACTTAAGCAGATTTGTAAAGGAAGATGGTAGGGTAATGAGTGAAATAAAAAAAATGTAAAGGAGAAATAGAAAGAAATCAGGAAAAGATTGTGAATAACGTAGTGCGATATGTACATGAAATGTTAAAAAGAAGGTGCTGAAAAATACATGGAAAGTAAAAAAGTTAACAAAGGAGAATAAAGAGTAATAGACTATATGCATGCTTGTGCATGTAGCCCTAATACTAAAATTAAAAACTTCATTGGTATCTACATCTACAAAACTATTGCTACTGCTAATATATATGGACAATAAGAACATTTATTACATGGGTTATTGCTACCTCATGTTTCAGTGTTGTAATTGTCTCTGGGATTACATAAACGTCTCCTAAGAGACTTTTTGTTTCTAAAGACAAATTGTGGGACCGTATCTTTAAATCTACTAACTTGTGTGTTAGTTTAGAGTATATTCCATTTCTTTTAATGATGCTGGTATACTGATTGATATTATTAGAATATGTAAAAGACATTCGTACTTTATTTATGCCTCTATTTTCTTGCTTTTCTCACTTTTGTTTCAGCTCAGAGAAGTAGGGTTTAGCTCTAGTAGATCTTACTTCTAAAACATCTAATGCTCCTTTCTCTGTCATCTCTCCTTCATATCCCCTACTCAATAATTTGACTCCTGTGGTACTTATTTGTTTTCGGAAGGCTGTATTACTAACATTCAGCCTTGAGGCTCTATAAAATTGATTTTGAACAACATTTCTGAAGATGTATTGTGGATGCATGCTATCCCTGCTAAGTAGGTGGTTCACCCTACATGGTTTCCTGCAGAGTTTAGTACTTAGCTTGGCATTGTTATCTTTATATACAGTAACATCTAAAAAGTCAATACTAATATCTTACCATTGCACTGTAAAAGTTAAAAAATCTGTGCTACTATTCAGGTATTCCACACAGTCTAATAACATTTCTGAAGTACCTTCCCATAAAAAGAACAGGTCATCCACAAATTGTTTAAAAAACAAAATGTTGGCATTAAATGGACCCCCAAGCAGGTATTCTTTTTCCCATGTAGCCATTACTGTATTGGCATAACTATTGGCACACGGAGTGCCCATGGCCACTCTGTTAGTTTGCCAATAAATTGAGTCTCTGAACATAAATATATTATTTTCAAGTACTAAATATAAAAGTTCCCTTATTTGAACTAACTTATTAACTTCAAAGGTTGAGTGCTGTTCTATATACTTTATGGCATATTCTATGCCTTTGTTGTTTGGAATAGTCGTAAATAATGAGACTACATCTAACGTGACAAGCAGAAATTCTTTACCGTTAATTAACTGTGAGGTATATATGTAAAGATCCCTGAAAAGTGTTCAGTATCTTTAAGTATGACTTCAGAACTGTCCAGAATGGGTCTCAATATTTTCTCAATGTATATAGAGATAGGTTCAGTAGCCCATTTATTTCTAGCCACTATGGGTCTCATGGGGGTGTATAATAAAGCTTTGTGTACTTTAGGTACACCTTGTATCAAGGGAATAAGCGGATTTTCAATAATAAAATATTGACAATTTTTCATCAATAATTTCACGATTATGTATCTCCTTAATTCTAATAGTTACTTCTTTCATCATCTCACCTACCCTAGCTTTCATTATAGGGGTATAAAAAGTATTGTAACTCAGCATTAAAAGCATAGCAGTATCGTATTTTTCTCTATCTAGGACCACTATTTGCCCTCCCTTGTCTGTTGGCCTGATCATAATTGCTTGGTTATTTTCTAAACCTTGTAATGCAACATATTCAGTTTTGTTCAGATTAAACTGTTTATGGCTTCTTTTTTTTTTTTGTTTTTCTGCTGTTTATAATGTAGGTCATACACATCATTAATACATAATTCTTCAAATGCTTGTACTAAAGGATTCAATTTATGAAGAAAAGTACTAGGTTTCTTAAATATGTCCATGGTATTGTGTGCACTATTGTCTACAGTATGATTTACAATGTTCTCTTCCCCTTCACCACCAAACATTAATTTGCACATCAAATTACGAAAAAACAATTTAATGTCCAAGACAACATCTGAAATGTGCAAAGTTATAGCAAACAATAAGAGTTACTTGACTGTTGCATCACTATGAAGTGGCTTTTTTTGCCATTGTTTGATGAATTTTAATGGCCAGTTTTAGCCATGAGTATGGACCATCTTAGATATAATAGTTATTTTGGTAGCGAGTGAGTAATGGCTGCAGTATTTTGGGTAGTTAATGCTATTGTTTAAATCTATGCCTGTTCTTTGTTTTGGTTCTTTGAATTTCCCTGTTTGTTTTATATTGTTTAGAGCTGTACACAATTGTTGTATTTACTTTAAGTGTGTAGGAAGTTGTCATCTTGTTTACTCACAAACATTATAAAAGCATGATTTTTTGCCACATTTCCTATATTTTTCCTGGAGTTTAGTGATTCAGCTGACACAGTTGCATAAATGTTAGTGCTTTATTGTCACCATTTGCTGCAGTTTGCTACTTTTTATTTTCCCTAGTGTTTTCAAAAGTAACAGCTAGCAAAATAGTCGTGCCCAAGTATATGGACAACTTTAGTGATAGCAGTGGTTATTCTGATAGCAATAGAGTAATTACTGTTATTTATGCAAAGGAAGCCCTATCATTTAGAGCTATAACTGTTGTTTTCATTGATTATTTCACTCTCCCTGTTTGCTTTACATTGCATAGGGCTATGCACCATTACTGTCTTCCATCTAAGACTGCAGAAAACTGAGCTCTTATGCAAATGCTGATATTTAGGAAAAGTATGACTATTTCAGAAAAAAATTGTTTTGATTTAATTTTGCATCAGAAAAGTAAGGGAGTACATTTTATTGTACTAAAAATTGCTTTACTGTTTCATTGCTTTAAAAGTGTTGTGTGACTTTTTGTGTCATTCTCTCTGTTTTTCTTAGAGTTCAAAGTTATAGCTATTGCAGTCACCTAACTATCATTTTGATTTAAAGTAGTTTCTAGTCATTGTTTGCACATTTTGCTGCTTTCTCTTGCTTTTCCAAAGTTTTCAAACAATAAAGCTAACAATTGTTTTGGCCAGGTGTATATGCCATTTTAGAGATAGTAATGGGTATTCTAGAGGCAAGAAAGTAATTGCTGAAGTTTCTGGAAAGGTAACACTATTGGATTAGCACTACAGCTGTTGTTTTCAGCAATTTCTTTACTTTCCTTATTTGCCTTATATTGAGCAGACCTGTTTGCCTTTGATGTCTTCATTTTTCAAACTGCAAAAGTTGTACTCATATGCAAGTGTTGAGATTTAAGAAAACTATGTTTTGACTTCATTTTTCATCAGAAAATCTAGAAAGTACATTTTCATATACTACACAAACAGCTAGCTTACCCTTTCATTGCTTTAGAAATTTTTTTTGCCTCATTTTCTGTGTTTTCTGAAAAGTTCAGTGTTAGAGCTAATGCAGTTACTTAGTTGTTACATTGTTGTAATGTGTTTTGGCTGCATTTTACTGTCGTTTCTCATTTTTTTCAATGATTTTTCAAAACTTGCAGCTAATAGCTAGTTTTAGCCAGGTGTGTGAGCCTTCTTAGAGAGAGAGGGAGGGATAGAGAGAGACAGAGAGAGAGAGTCATGATTATTTTGATGGCAGGAAAGTAATTACTGAATTTTTAAAAGAAATACTGCAGTTTTCATTTATTCTTTTACTTCCTTTTCTTGTTTTACATCCAAAAACTGCATTCCATAGGCAAGGTAAACTATACCTGAACTAATATGCCCTAACTCACCAAAATCCTATTAGTAACCTACCAAGAAATATGGGTAGTGCACAAAGCACTACTCCGTGTACATTGTATTCCATAAATAGCCTATATCAGCATAAAATGTAATTGCATTTTACAAGTCAGTCCATAGCTGCTTTATGTAGCTCAAATCATACTGTTTCTTAACATCCCTGCATTGCATTTCTCACAGTGGCAAATTAACCCAAATTACTTGCCACAGTTGCAAATAAATCTAAATTAGTTCATTTACTTAAATACTACTTCATCATCTAACTTACTATATCTCATAGCTGATTACTATTCCAAGCTATACTGCCTAGTGAGCTCAACTGAATTCTCTAGGTCTGAACAAATGTGGAAGGTCAGCCTTCATGTTTCCTTTCTGTTGCCAGCCTCATAGCACTTGGTATCATTAGGCAGTGTAATAAGTGCCATAAGCTCAGAGATAATAAACTCTTACACAAAAAAAAAACTCTGTTTGTGGGAGATGCAATTATTTAACAAATACAGAGGCTTCACTATCAAGAAAACACAGACTTTGAGCAATACACAATTACATCAGATTACACTCTAACTCACAACTAATTTTCTTATGTGTAGGCTGTAAAACAGTTTCCAAAGTCTGCTTTTCCCATGAGCACCGTTCCACATACAATCACAGTTTCATCATCTATTGAAAGAAAAAAAAATAAGCAAATGAATATACTTTAACAAAAGATGGTGACAGTCACCCAAAATCTAGGACCATATACTTCCACCTCTGCCAACAATCCAAATACCAACAACAGCCCCTTAAGCCCCATTCACCCACATTAAAGATTTCCCACATAAACATACATAGTTCAGACCTTTGCAGAAATACAGAAGCCTAGCTGAAGCCACATATCAAACACAAAGAAATCTTCCACCCACCTATAATGTACTAACTGCAGATTGACTAGATAAAAAAGCAGGAGGAGTAGCTGTTATATATAAAAATACCCTCCAGCTCACCCCGCCTACATTTAGCACTGCTGAAGTAATGTCTACACTGCTTAGAATATCCCCCTCAAACCCTATTGATTATAGGTGTCTACACCCCCATGGAAATAGCATCAGTACCACTGAATATTTCATAATATGGTCCAATTAAAATACAAACAGAGCTCAGCACACCATTGCAAATTGTAATGTTTAATACAAAGCACACATGCTTTCAATCATAACTTCTTTATATATACATACAACGTTTTATAGAACATTTATATAACATTAAAAAAAATCATGTTGATGACATCACACACCATTTAGTATACTAAATGAGATTCATGTGACAATTAATTTTTCAAACCTCTCTCTTTTTAAAATTGGTTTCAAAGTCACATATTCATTTCACCCTGGATAAATATATTTTTCCAACTGTAAGATCCATCACAATTCCCATGGCCTCCATGTAATTGATTTTACAAATCACTTCCTCCAATGTTTGGCTACAATGGCTCAAAGAATTGAAATTTAAATAAATAATCTTCACCCTCATCAAAAACATGTGTTTCTAAAGCACTAGTATTCTTACATTTGAAGATACCATTTGTGTGTACATAAATATGTTCCCTCATCATCCTCTGTCTTATCAACATAATATGCCTTTCATTCATTACATTCAGCTAAGTAAAACAGATGCTTGGTGGAGCAGTCAGCATAATATTTGAAATCATAATATAAGCCTTTTTATGTAAATAACGTCTCCATTCTGCAATGGAATATTATTTTCTTACTTGATTTCATACTGGTATTTTTCCTGTTACAGCACAGCTTTCTCTTTAGACTATTATTGTGCCTGTCTGAAAACCTAGGTGTATATATAATAACAGGATTAGATGTTAAAATATTCCAGTTTCTCCTTTTAATATTGCCTATCTGACCATAATCCCTAAAATATGCAGACATAAAATGTATGTTGTCATTGCTATTACTATTACCACTACTAACATTAGAAGATGATCCTTTAATTAAAAGAAAAGTTTAGCTGTCATATCATATTCTGATTTGATTGTACCTCTCATTGATTGTAAGCCAGTATAGTCATAGCCTTTCTCTATAAATCCATTGAAAACTCATCCATTGCAACCTGTAATAATGAAGCATTTGTTGCTAATCTATACACTATTAACATGAGATTTTTCTGTATCATAGTTTGTATCTGTCTACTTTCATCTATAAAGATCTTAACATATAAACATTTGAAATGTATATCTATCATTCAGAAGATTTCAAATCAAACCTCAGACAGGTGGTAATATTTTCCAGATACTCATGATAATTATGTAGAGAAGGAATGTCATTTTGCCACATTAAACACCCATTATCCATAAAATGGGCATAATACGAAAACATCACTTCAGTGTGTACTGCTTTTCATAGACTTATGTCCCCATGCTATTAAAACTAAATGTGCATAGGAACTGGCATAGGCTGTACCCATTACCACTCCCAAATTCTACAGATAAAAAAATTAATTAACTATAGGCAGAGTACCCTACCACATCATTGGTAGCTATAGGTTCCCCACTATGAACCAGAAAAAGCACACCACCTATCTGGACTTAATGGAGTCTCTCACCATACAATCCAACACCTTAGTCATGGGAGATTTCAACTATCCCCCTATCGACTGGGAGCTCTACATGAACACACACATGCTCACCCAGAGTTCCCTGGATCTTGTCAACATAAATGCTCTGGAACAGATAGTCTGCACCCCCACAAAGGGCTCAAATGTCCTAGACATAATACTCACTAACATGGGGGTGGGGGTCACTGCACATCCCTCTTGTGTGATGCCCTGGTAAGGTCAGACCATAAATCAGTCCCAGTCAAAGTAACTATTGAACACCCCCACAGGAGCCCAAAAAACTAGAAAACTGAATTGCAGCCTACTAAGTGATGATACAAAAAGTTTTATACCCCCTGCAATTACAAACAATGAATCACTCCTATAAGGATGTGCACAGAAATGCCCTGTATAAATACTTAAACAATTGTATAGACTCAGCTGTACCTGACTAGATCAAAACCAGGTCCTCCTGAAAAAAAACAAGCCCCCCTGTTGCACCTCAAGTATAAATAGATTATATAACAAGAGGAAGAAATTGATGTCTAAGAACAAGAAAGCACTGACTCAGCAGAGGAAGAATTTCCTCCACAGCTTGTACAGGCAAATCGGAAATCTTGTAAAATCATCTAAAGCGAATTACAAAGCTAAAATAGCATTCCTAGCCAAGGATAATCATATGGCATTCTTTAACTATGTGTGAAATCTAAAAGGGAATGCCCAGCTTTGTGCTGAACAGTATGCTATATTGGAGGAAATTGCCAACCTGCTACCTGACAGATTTTATGCAAACTTCACCACCCCCATCTCCACCAGCCATACCTTGAAGCATACCTGATAACAGTCCTCAGCCCAGTATCCCTAGAGTTCAGGTCATATCTGTGCCCTCCAAGGCCAAAACATGGCCTCGATGGGATCTGATAACATCCCAGGTTGCTTACTAAGCAATCTAAACAGGAACTATTGGACCCACTTGGGATTCTCTTTAACCATACCCTGAGGAATGGCTTTGTTTTAGCACAGTGGAGAACAGCAACAGTAATTATTTTGCATAAAGGAGGGCTATCAACTGACCCTGGGAATTATAGATCCATAAGTCTAACCAGCACCATCTTCAAGGCCATGGAATTAATTATAACAGACATGTCAACAAGGATATAGGTGACCTTCAACTCTAGACCCAACCCAGCTTGGCATTGATAAGGGTATATTATGCTTATTAAACCTAGTAGACTTTTTCTTGAGCATCACCAAATTCTGGATGAAGGTAAGACAGTGTATACCTCCTATCTTGATCTAGCCAAGGCTTTTGACGCAATCCTCCAGTTGGGTAAAGGAAAAGGTAATGTGACTTCACCTTTAAAGAGGTAACACAAAAAACAAAATAATACATAAATCAATACTTTACACATACTAAGAATAATAAAAAAATACAAATATCTACATGTAACTAAAAACATATGCTAAACCTTTTACTGCTATCTGTATATCACAATTATTACATTTTATTTTGTTTATCTTTCAGGACTGGCTATATTGTCACACTGTCACTGAGACCAGGTGGACAGTGTGCTTTATACATATTATCCACTTATTATTAATAATTTCTGTGTACATTTTTCACATCACTACCTCTTAAGCTTTCCTGTGTATTTTGTAAAATAAGAAAGCAAAATTTGTGAGATATGTCTGTTTGTTTAGTATGCCTGTATAATGCATTTGTGTCCAGCTCCCTTCTTATGTCAGATACATGCTCACAAATTCTCTCTTTGAACTTTCTATTTGTTTTACCTATATAGAAGGCACTACAGACCAGACATTTTGCCATGTTTATTATATTTTTAGTATTACATGTCCCATGACATCTAAGATGGAATGGTTTTAGACTAACTGGATGCTACAAAAGTTGTTTCTGTAGAGACATACCTGCAGTATTGACAATTGTTACATTTTTGGGTTCCATACTTCGATATAGATGCTCTATTTATATACTTCTCTTGTCCCTAATAACATAAGATGTGTTTTAAATTTCTAGACTTTTTATACCCACAGGTTAGCTTATCTAGTTGTCAGAACACCACAAGACTCACTTATATACCATAATTATATAAAAATAATATAAACCTTTTTTCAAGCCTAAGGAATATTTAAGCATAGCTAAGCTGGTGTGTGAGTTATGGCTGTTCGCTTAGCATAGCTTAAACATCCCCTAGGAGATAAATGCAAATATATCGATGACATTTCCACATTGAAATAGTGTAATGGTTAGAGTCCTGGCTTTACATGCAGGCATTCATGATTCGAGTACTAAGACAGGCAGCTTATTTTTCTATGAGAAAGTAGTGTTATAATTATTTTTGTAAACTTAAATTACATAGCAACTGTTTTTTTGTCAACCAGGGTAGTGTAGCAGGTCCAAAAGTGAGATGTCAGTCTAGAAAATATGTGAAACCCCTTATAAACAAAGTGCCCCATACAATATAGTCACACAAGAATATATAATTTAATGAAAGCACATAGGGGATGTCATGGAAAGTAAACATAGCATTATAATATGTCAGTAATGATGAATCAATCCCACAATTGTGATACTTTATAAAATGAAATGTAAGCAATGCTAAGCAGTGCTCAGCTATGCTAACCTGGTGTAAGCATTGCTTAAATGTAAATGCTAAGCAATAAGTAGCCCAGCTAAGCGGATTTGCACATTGGTAAGCAGTGCTCAAATATCTATCCTGCACTGCCAACCTTAGCTAAGCGGGTTTGTCTGCCACTTAGCTTAGCTCAGCATATTCAAAATGGTCCAATGATGGCAAAGGGTGGGACTTTGGCTCTATTTAAACCTTGCAGGTGGGAATACAGCCATAACCAGTTGTAGCTTATCCTTGCAGGCACTATGGCTGGTGTAGGAGAGGGTTCACACTTTCGGGCACAACCCTGGTGCATTCAGGAGTCCAGGGTAATGGTTGGACTTCTAGTGAAAGAACATGAGGAGAGACTGCTGTAGAGCCAGTACCAGGGCTCCCAATACAAAGTGGAGGCCTGGGATTGTCTCAAACATGATCTCACCAGTGCTACTGGCATCCTTTGAACTGGTGAGCAGGTCCGGCACCATTTCGCTGACCTCAAGCATATGAAGAGGGAGATCTTGGACCAGTGGACCCAAGACACATGGGCACAGAATGTCCCAGAAGTGTGTAAGTATTAGTATCAATTAGTGTTCACCAAAGTCCAGCCAATGTATGTGATTGATAGGTATGCATAAATGTTTCTTTATTTCCCGTACAGCTGCTGATGAGAGGGCTGCAAACATAGATGCCCATGCCAGCAGGTTGCTAAAGTTATGCCAGGAGGCTGGTGAGTACAAATCTAGCTTGCAGTATTCAGGGCAATAAATAGGAGTAGAATGTCAACTGCCAGTAGGTTAAAATGTGCACTGTTGTAATGAATAAATGAGACATTAGCAGAGTAATACTGATGTACAGGATATCTATAAATAAAAGTGCCAGTACCTGTCAATAAAACTAAAAATCCCAGAATTAAACACACAGAATGTTGTGTTTAATTTGGTATGTGGTGGTATGAATTTAAATGTGTACAGGTTCTGCACTATGACTCTAACAGCATGAATTAATTGAGGCTCATCTGACAAAGATTGTGGAGATGTAAAAGAGGAGATCAACTATATGAAATGTTCCATGCACCAAGAACTGATCCCTGAATAGTAATCTGTAAATTGGTATACTGTAACCCCTACAGCAGTGCTTAGTGTTAACCATTGCTTTCCAGATTGTTATATGTCAAAGTATTAATACACAGTACAAAAAATGCCATGCATGAATGCCAGAAATACAAGGTCAGATTGTCCAACTAAGAGAGTATTAGGCAGAAAACAGTCAAACAGCAAACAGCAGTTCTTTTATAGCTCAGCATGTTGAAACAGTGTCTTGGTTTACCCTTTTTGCACAAACAGGCACGGTTTGAATCCTGGGAGTGGTAGTAAGGTGTAAGCATACTTTCACCCAAGAATATATGAATATGTGTAGAAACAGTCAGGTAGTGTTAGCAGAAATTTCCTTCACAGGTTTGCCAGGTAAGGAAATGTACTATTAGCCATAAGAAGTCTGTATTAATACACTGTATACAACACTTCCACTGTCCAACCCCAAGGCTGGAAATGACAGCAAGATAAGTACATACACCAAGTGATTTCTTCTGATAAATGTCCCTCAAGTGTCACACTGTCATGGTTAGTGGTCACCACTGCCAATACCCAGGATGGCAGATAGAAATCCAGGCAGAGTATGGCAGTAGCAAACACACAGCATGAGTGCAGGGCTCCACTGTCAGTGTCACATATGTAACCTGGAATATGTGAATATATGTAGAAACAGTCAAGTAGTGTTAACAGTAATTTCCTCCACAGATCTGCCAGGTAAGGAAATGTTTCTATTAGCCATAATAAGGCTGTACTAATACATTGTGTACAGCACATCCACTGTCTAACCCCAAGGCTGTAAATGACAGTAAGATAAGTACATACACCAAGCAGTTTCTTCTGATAAATGTCCCTCAAGTGTCACTCTGTCACAGCTAGTGGTCACCGCTGCCAATACTCAGGGAGACGGATAGAAATCTAGGCAGAGTATGGCAGAAGCACACACACTTATGAGTGCAGGACACCCCTGTCAGTGTCACATATGTAACCCTGAATATGTGATTATGTGTAGAAACAGCCAGGTAGTGTTAACAGATATTCCCTCCACAGGTCTGGCAGGTAAGGAAATGTATGTATTAGTTTTAAGAAGGCTTTAGTAATACACTATGTGCAAACATTCCACTGCCCAACTCCAGGCCATAGGTAGATGTAAAGTGAGGTCATACCTGTAAAGTAATGAGTACAGTAATAATCAATACAGTTGTGAACAAGCAAAGCCTATACAGATGTTAATTCATATCTCTCTCTCTCCCCACCCTATCTGCACCAATAATTCATACACATAATCAACAGGTATGTTTTATCTCCAAAACTTGAAACTGTAGTTTTATTGGCCATTTTGGGTCAATTCCAAAACTCCTTCATCTTCCTCTCTTAAAACCCTCTTTTGTGCGGTTTTGCGCGTTTTTGTGCATAGCGCAACAGCAGGCAGCGCCGCCTAATTGGGTTTAAACTATTCCTGGCTCCACAAAGTCTGCTCTTCACTTTTTCCCTTAGAACTGCTCTATCTCTCAATTTAAACACCATATTCTCATTCTAAGGCCCTTCACTGGTGAAATTAATTAATCCTACAAGTTAGCACTATTAAACCATAAGCACTACTTACTCTTATACTCTCTACGATTACCCTGTCCTCTATTGGTCCATCTTAAATTCAGTTTCCCTATATTACTCTAGCGTGTCCAAAGGTCAGTCAATGGTTTCCTCAACAGTCCAGCTGGTGAATCTGGGAATTTTTAGGCAATGTTACAACTGTCTCATGCACACGGAGAACCCTCTCCTCCTCCAAACAGGTTCAAATATATGTGAGAGATGCAACTATTTAGCCAAACTGGAGGCTGAGCTCTCTCATCTCAAAACTGGTATAACCAGTCAGGAGGAGAAGGTAACCTCACACAACACAATTCCAGTATCACATAGTCCCACCACATCAGTGAACCAAACACATAAATACACAAAAACATACTTGGAGGCTCTAAATAAAAATCTACCTAAGCAACAGAGACCTCCAAAGCAGACATCCAAGCAAACACTACCTCAAAACAAAACACGCACAACACTTAACCAACAAAGTCAGTGTGCCAAGCAGCCACAGCCCTTAAGGCTGAATAACACACCTGATACGCTTGTAATAGGTGACTCTATTGTCAGCCACACTGACGTTCCGCTCACCAGGTTGAATAAAGAGAAAGTCACGGTGAGCTGCCTGTCGGGTGCTAGGATCTGCCACATAACGCAAGCACTCAGGTCACTCCAAAGCAAATACAAATATGACTCAGTCATTGTACATGCTGGTGTGAATGACCTGAGATGTACCTCCCTGGACTACATGAAAAGAGACATAGAGGAGCTCTCTGATCATGTAGCCCAGGCTGGTATGACCCTGACCTTGAGCAGCATCTTACCCTCACCTAGAATGATGCCACAGTACAAAGACAAAATGATCAATTTTAACAATTGGCTAAAATTTTGGTGTCATTCAAAGGAGATCCAGTGTCTGTCAGCCTGGGATGACATGCTCGACAAGCCACGTTGCTTCACTAGGGACAGCTTGCACCTGTCACCACTGGGCTTTCGGATATTGGCAAAGGCTCTTGCCACCCCATAGTGCCTTTTTAGGCAAGGCTCAAAAGTCAAACCCACCCCCATAGACAGCACAAGGAACAAGAAACTAAGGGTAATGCTGCTAAACGCCAGAAGTCTTAACCTCAAGATGCACACACTCGAAGCTCTCCTCAGTATGGAGAACATCGATATCTGTGCAGTGACAGAAACCTGGTTCAGGGCTCCAGAGAGCACCCCAGCACTACCAGACTATACCTCATATCATGCTTTTCGGCCCCAAAACCTGGACCAAACCACAAAAGGAGGGGGAGTTTCCATATTTATTAAGGATATCCACACCTCCAGGTTAGTGGCATTGCACGAAGTATTGGTGACCATCCATGTGCAACTAACAGTGGGCAAGACTGCTTTTCAGTTTATGGCATCCTACAGACCACCCTCTCAAAGTCAGGAATCCCACTCAGCTTTCCTGAAAACATTGGAGAACATGAAGATCTCTCCGAACACCATTATATTGGGCGACTTCAACTACCCAAACATTGACTGGGAGCACTACTCAAGCCCCAGCACCTTAGCCCAAAGGTTCCTGGAAATTATAAACTCAAATGCTATGGAACAACTAGTCACCACTCCCACAAGAGGGGACAACATACTAGACCTGATCATTCCCAACATGGGGACTCTATGCTCCACACCAGAAGTATATCCCTCATTGGTAAGATCAGACCATAAATTAATTTCACTGGATGTCCACATTCCGACCCCACCCCCAGCCCAGAAAACCACAGTGAAAAACTTCTCAAAAGCAAACGTCTCACTTCTCAAAACCGAAGAGGAATCCTTCAAGGCCCCAGGGCCAGTGGAAACAACGGCCCAAACTGCAGAATCCTATATAAACGCATTCTACGGACATCTCCAGGAATGCATGGATCATGCTATCCCAAACAAAACCAAGACCCAATCATCCAAAGGCAGGCGTCCAGTCTGGTGGACCTCTGCCATAAATAAACTGTACAACAGAAGGAGGAAGCTACTACATGATAGAGCAAAATCCCTAATAGGGAAGGCATCTCTGATCAGTACTAGCAAAAATTACGATCCCTCATAAAATCCTCCAAGGCCAGCTTGAGAGAAAAATTGCACAAGACACCAAAGACAAACACAAGGCTTTTTCAGTTATGTTAGAAACCTGGGATGCAACTCCCAGACTTGTTCTGAGTTGATTCTAAATGACAAAAATACACTGAACCCACAGACATCACCAATATCCTGGCAGACAGGTTCAGTGCAAACTTCTCCACCCCTCCCCAAAAGAGCAAGTATCTATCCCGGCAGAGGGCTGCCTCCCAAACATCTCTGATGCTCAGGTGAAGGCTGCCCTCTCCAAAGCAAAAAACACTGCTTCCATGGGACCAGATGGTGTCCCAGGTTGCGTCCTACATGAACTCCAAGAGGAACTAATCCATCAAATAAAACAGCTATACAATCTCAGCCTCACTACAGGATATGTGCCCACAGAATGGCGTAGAGCAACAGTGGTCCCACTCCACAAAAGTGGAGCCTCTACGGACACTGGAAACTATCGCCCCATAAGCCTGACTAGCTTAGTCTGCAAGGCTATGGAGAGGATCATCATGGAACTCATAAACAAAGACATTGGGGACCTACAGACACTAGATCCTACCCAGTTCAGCTTTGTTAAGGGCAGATCCTGCCTTTTGAACCAGGTTGACCTCTTCGAAACAGTCACCAAAGCCATAAATGAAGGGAAGGTACTCCACACAGCCTATCTGGACCTTGCAAAGGCATTTGACACAATACCCCACTTGGGCATCATAGATAAGCTATCCAGCTTAAATATAAACCCCTATGTCACAAGATGGGTCACAAACTGGCTCAAAGACAGAACCCACAGAGTGAGAGTTGCTGGAGCCATGTCAGACTCGAAACCGGTCACAAGTGGCGTCCCACAGGGTTCTGTCCTGGGACCACTCTTGTTCGGTATATACTTTTCCGTGGTACAGGCAAACGTGGGAGGACTATGGCTCACCAAGCTCGCAGATGACTGCAAAATAGGCACCATAATCAACTCTCCAGCTGACACAAACATCCTTCAAAAAGGTCTCACAAAGACAGATAACTGGTGCCAGTGCCATGGTTTAAAGCTAAATGCCAAAAAATGTATAGTCATACCCTTTGGCAAAAACAATGTGCCCACAAATTACCACATAGGTGGAAACCCATTAAGTACAGAGAAAGTTATTAGGGACCTGGGGACCCAATTTGATAGCAATCTCTCCTTTGAAAACCACATTGCCAAAGTTGTTAGAAAGACCTTCTACATAGCCCACCTCATCACGAAGTGTTTCACATCTAGATCAAGAGAGGTAATTTTCCCCTTTATTCATCCCTCATCAAGCCCATCATAGAATACAATGCCCCTTTTGGGATGTACCTTACCCGACATCTGCAGCAATTAGAAAGACCCCAAAAGTATCTCACCAAGAGGATCAAGGGTCTCAAACAGATGCCATATGCTGCTCGGTTAAAAAAACTCCAGCTCTACTCAGTTGCATACTGCCTACTTCGAGGCGATCTATGCCTGACATACAAAGCTATGTCAAATCCAGAATTAATGGACATGCTCCAACTCAGTAAATCTAAATCCCTTAGAGCCACACGCTCGAGGGACTTGAACCTCAGCACAGAAATAAATAGAACTTGCTGGAGGGACAGGTTCATAACTCAGAGGCTCCCTTCACTCTGGAATAGAATTCCAGTTCATGTGAGGCAGAGCACCTCACTGAATCTCTTCAAGAAGAATCTCAATAGGTGGATGGGGGATCATAGGTTTGTTCCAGGGATTACTCCCGTGTCACTATTAGACAGAGGCACAGTTAACTAAACCTTAAAAAGGGCACAGTATACTCAAATCAAGGGGTGGCGTAAGCCATACAGAATCGGGCTAGGCTTATAATTGCCGCAGGGCAGATAGCCTAGTATGAATCTATGAACCTATGAACCTATGAACTACTGTTGGGACATGTGTCCTATTGTTCTACAAATATTCAGTCATTTGATTATTAATGTTCCCAGTTCAAATACTATCATTGATGGCCTGTTGCTATCAAAGTAACCTGCATGCTGTTATGATGCCTGCTGTTGTTCCATTTATGCATGTGTTCTGTTTGCTATTCAACTGTTTCAAATCTGTTGTTTTGTATTCATTGGAACACCCATGCATGCTGTTAAAACTAATTTTGAAATGTTTTGTTCATGACTAATCAACATATTTTGTAAAATCTCAACACCATAGCATGTCTGGGAAGACAGATCCCAGTGGATCCGCCTGTCCCACCTCATCTGGACATGGCACTGGGTCTCAGCATGTCTTGGGACCCAACCCGAGACCTCCTCGTCCTCTGGTCCTGAACCACCTTTGGGTGGAACCACCCCCACCAAGAGCGGGCGTGGACAGGAAACTGTTACCCATAGCCAGGTCCGGGGTTTGGTGCATAGTGCCATCCAAAAGGTGTTTGGTGGACAGCTGCACCAGATTGAAGGCCACCTTGTGCATCTTGAGGGTCAGCCTGCCCCTCCTGTCCAGCACCTAGCACAGCCACCTTTGGGGCTATGAAAGTGCAGTGGTGACTGCCCATGGGTGGGGACATCAGTCCCAATGTATCTATTTAGGGGCTCATGGGCATCTGATTCCCAACTACCCTCCCAGTCCAAGGTGTTTACCTCCCACATGTGTCATATACTGCCCCTGTCTGCTGTCTTGTCTGTCTTGTCTGCCTTTCTACCCAACTTACCTCCCCAAATATACCCACTTTCCTGCCCAAAATCCCACTCTCACCTTAAAAAAAAAGACATCTGTTCCTCCAAAAACATTACGCCCCGTACATATCTGTCCATTTCACACACATGTACCCTAGACACATGTAATCCAGTCCAATTGGTTTGACAACACATTACTGTTGTCCTTGCCCTTCCCTCAGGGGTTTGAGTGTCGAAATTCACCTCCAAATTCTGTAGAAATTCACAGCTGTTGCTGTAGAAGAAATGGACAGCTAGGGACCTTTCCTACACCCATCCTGCAAATCCCTAGCTACCTTCCATACTGTACCTCCCTCTGTGTGCCCCTTTCTTCACCACTTACTTATCACCCCTTTTTCTTTTCTTTTAAAGAAATTAGCATAGGGGTAAGCAGGAATAAGTGGCAGTAAGCAAAGCTAAAAATGGATTAACTGTGTGTTGGCATCGCTTACCATCACACAAACTGCTTAAAATGCCTTAATCACTCTGTATCCATCAGACCTTGTTCTGCCCAGAAACAATATATGCAGGATTGCCAAGTCTGAAATATAGGATGCATTGCTCTATGATTACAGCACCATACCACTACACCATCTGAGCAGTAAGAATCTATAATGCTTTAACAAACATTTCATGAATTCTGGTCATTTAACAGTAATGAAAAAAACATCGACTCCAAGTCTCAAACCAATGACACTGTACACTACAATCAGAGTAATTTACCATCTGAAATATAAACACTGATGCTATTTTTCCAACATCTCATGCAATAGAGGTATACAACATTAGAGAGAAAGCTCTGTTGAATCATTCATGTGTTGTATATAGACATACACACAATATATATATATATATATATATATATATATATATATATATATATATATATATATATATATATATATATATATATATATATATATATATATATATATATATGTGTGTGTGTTTGTGTGTGTATATGTATATATATATATATATATATATATATATATATATGTGTGTGTGTGTGTGTGTGTGTGTGTGTATATATATATATATATATATATATATACATGCATATATGCATACAGGCACTACAGGGATGTAACACTAGTGGAAAACAGACACTGGTGTGAAAGTGCATACCCATAACTAATTACACCACAGTCACAGTGACATACCAGTAAGCAAACTGAACACTACAGTATAATGACTGCCTGAGAAACAATATCCCATTTGCCACTTACACATTACCCCTACATATACTGCCCCAAGTCCCAGTGTAGTGGGAATCTTGAGGTGTTAAGGCACATGTCATGGTCTGCCCATACAAACATATACAGGTGATAGGGGACCAGAAACAGGAGTAGCATGCACAATAAGATAGAAAGGGCCCATGACAGTCACCCCCTCCCTACACAGCCCAAATAACATGTACACACTACACTGCTATGCAATCCTGACAGTCTGTTAACAATGGCCAGATGTACACAGACTTCTCAAATGTACAGTTTCTCACAGAATGTTTAGGCACAGGACTCATATATATGGCCGCTTCCTTGTTACATGTCTGGGGGTCTATGATATCACTGGGATGGTAGCAGGAATGGAGGCAATAAATAATGATGCTACATACTGCTGAACCTCTTAGTGCATGACATCTGGACAAAGGCTGACATAACTGGAGAACAGAGGCCCAAACACAGGGTTATATTGGACATATTGCTTTTATAAATTTAGACAGTTGCTGGTGTTACTGGGTTTGTTGTCACACATCTGGAAAGTGTCTAGGCCTCTGGACAGTGTAGAGGTATAACTGCAGTCATGTAGCAAAATGCATATCCCCTGACAGCTATCAAACATGTCACCAGTACCTTATGAAGAACAGTAAGACCAACACAACACTCCCCCACATCAGCTCTGGGCAATTACCTATGTATATTCAAATACAGCATGCAGTACAGGGATGGAACTGTAGTGAAAAGCAGATGTGAAAAAATGTCCACCCAAAAACATTTGCTTCACAGTCACAGCAACATGCCAGTGTCCAAAATGAACTCCACAGTACAACTGTCTGAACAAACATATCCTGATTGCCAGTCACACACTACACTGACATATACTGGCAAAAATCACAGTGTACTGGGAATCCTGAGGTGTTACAGGACATTTCACAGCCTGCCCCTACAAGAATACAGACCTGATAGACCCCCAGCAGCCATAGCAGCATGCACAGTCAGATAGGTAAAGGATGTATGTCACTCACATCTGCTACTCTCCTTACCTAGCCAAACAAACATCTACACACAACAGTGCTACACAATCCTGGCAGTCTGTTCACAATTGCCACACATACATAACTGTCATATGTACAGATTTCCACAGAATTTTCAGGGTGTGGAACCATAATCTTGGCCACTGCCGCATACCATGTCCAGGAGTCTGCTAGGTCACTGGGATGATAATTGGAGAGCAGTCGGTAATTAATGATATACCATACCTCTGCACCTCATAGTGCAGGACATCTGGACAATGCATGATGTACTTGGGGGACAGGGGGCCCGAAAGAGGGACATATCACACATAATGGTGTTACAAACTGAAGCAGTAGTTGGTGTTACACGTGTTGTTGTAACATAACATCCCTACAGGATACGATGTCTGGAACACCAATGGATGTCAACAGTTAGTGACTACAATCCTTACATTATCCTATGGACTCCACAAAAAAAAACATTCTAGGAACTGAACAAACATAACAGGCAAACCTCTGGCCACTCTGTGGACAACATGCCAATTGAGAGGTATGTCAGAGGCATATCACTATCAGATGTCAGGTCACTCAGTAAATGCATATCCAAATGAACCCTGTCAATCTAGCAACCCTCCATATGTATAACAGCACTAATGACATACAATCTCTAACAAAATCTGAACCTTTGTCTCACATGTTGTTGGGCTGTCTCCACATGTCCTATCCTGTGAGGTATTCCTACCTACTGTCTGTGAAGCTGTAGCCCCCACATCTCTGTAATGTCCCCTGCACAGGCAAGGAAAAGGGGCAAGGCCCACATGAAGAACATCCCATTGGTTGTAACTAGCAGCAGTGTCCAGGCCCACACCACAATACTATGTGGGCACCTACATAGCTGTATGGCCTCAGCAATAACTGACAGGAAAATATCAACCCCCTCAATGTAGGCTGACCACCTGTGGTAGACAGCAGCAATACACAACTGTTATCACAGGTGGAAATAATCACAGGATGGGCCAAGAAGGAACAGGTGGCTCATTGGCAGCCATGTCACCTTGTTCTGCACAAGCAAATAAGGTCACAGGCGATGTACACTAAGGCTGTCTTTGAGTGCAAACTGGAATCATCCACCAAGGCCAATCAGTAGGCCTTCCAGACATGTGTCCACAATTCCAGAGGCAACACACATATCTTTTCTGTAGTGGTGGTCAGTAACACCACATACACATATGCCATATACATAGGAAACCGTCTGCAGACAGGTGAAGTGGAAACTTCACCCCCCTGCCCCTCCATGCATGTACAGCACCTGCCCCCTCCCCTCATGATTAGGAAGCAAGTCTGTAATGCCCTCTGAAAGGCAAAACAAAGAGGCCTCCATAGGCCTGATACCATTCCTTGCTGCATTCTACATGAACACAGGAATGGGCTCTCAACACATTCTACAGAGTAGTCAACCACAACCTGAGCACCAGTGTCATCCCATATGCATAGAAGACAGACAGAAAGTTGATAGAAAACAGGTTATGCATTAGCATAAAAGTTCTGAAGGATACCTGTCTGAAACTGAAATGTATGCCATTATATCCTGACAGCAGTCCTCAATGACATGGCTGAAAACCTCAATAATCTCCATTTAATATAATAACATAATACCAATGTGCAATAGGAGTTAAATAAAAATATACAGCTCAAATCCCCAAACCAAGGTAGTGTAGTGGTCAGAGTCACAGCTTGACATACAGGCATACACGGTTTGAGTACTACAACAGACAATCCAATTTTACAAGGGAAAGCAGTGTTAAAAGTAATATTTTCATATTAAAATATGTGGTGAGTTATTTTTGTCACCCAGGCTAGTGTAGCTGGTATAAAATGAAAGTGTGAGTGCATATAACATGTGAAACCACCCATGTATACATGTGTTCCATACAGTATAGTTACACCCCTTGCTACTGTAATGGAAGCACATTTTATATGTTATAATAGATATATATATATATATATATATATATATATATATATATATATATATATATATATATATATATATCAAAATATAATATAATATGATATTATAATATTATAAGGATGTAATATAATATAATATAATATAATATAATATAATATAATATAATATAATATAATATATACAGAAATATATAAAAGATATTTTATAAGAATGAACTGTGAGCAATGGTTAGCAATGCGCAGCTATGCTTAGCAGGTTTAAGCATTGTTCAAATGTGAATGCTAAGCAGCAATTAGGTCAGCTAAGCAGATTTGCGCACTGGTAAATGTCGCTAAGTGAAACCAACACAGATTAAGAATCGGTACATTTAACCAAGTGTTGGTATTGCTTAGCATCGCAGAAACCTCTTCTTAAAACTGCTTCAATCACTCTGTTTCCATTAGCTACTGTTCTGCCTAGAAACAAAATAACAAGCCCTTCCACGTCTCAAATCCAGGGCCCTGTACAGCATAGTGAGAGTAATGCACCACTACACCACTTGAGTTGCAAGGACTGCTGATGCTTTTTCAAACATATCATGCAGTAGAGTAATTTAACAGTAGGGAAAAGATTCCGTAGAATCAGTCAGGTTTTGTATTTATACATATACACATGTATATATGTATGGAGATGCATATATATGGAAAAATATATACATAATATAAATAGAGATGTACACATAAAAGTCTATACATATACATATATATATAACTAAATATATATAAAAAGTAAAAAAAATATATATATATATATATATATATATATATATATATATATATATATATATATATATATATATATATATATATATATATATATATATATATATATATATATATATATATATATACTGATAACATGTAGTGGAGTCATACCTCACAACCTGTTAGTGCAAGAAATCGGTACAAAGGCTGTCCAAATGGGGGGACTATGGGCCCAAACTAGGGACATATTTTAAATATTGCTGTTTTAAGTTCTGAAACAGAAATGTATGCCATCATTTACTGTCAGTAATCCGCAGATCATCACAGTGATTTATCAGGGATATAATAATAATGAATTTGTGGAACAGACCAGAAATATGAGCAATAAACCTGGACATACTGCAACAATCCACAGTTGAGAGGTAGGCTCAGAACCCGTTAGTGCAATGTATCTGGACCGAGCCAAAAAAGTGGGGGGAGAAAGGCATGAAAATAGGGACATATATGAAATACTGGAGTAGATAAGCTGACACAGTTGCTGCAGTAACACCCTCATGTCTGTCCTAACATATATTGACTGAACTAGCACAGTCCAACACTGAAGTTCAATTACTTCTCAATAGTTAATGACTGAAATCCTCACATCATCCCACTGATGTGTCAGAAATAAACAACACTTATGGGGGCTAGGCAACAGCGCATCCTACAACTATCTGAACATAACATCACAATAGGGAAGCTGCACTCAGCTGCTAAGCATGTCTCCAAGCACTGTCCAAACTACAGTCAGACTGGGGTTTATATCATAAGTCCAAACATTGAATTTTCCAAATGCGGAAACTTTGAGCTGGGAAGTACGAAATCTCAAAATAGCAAAGCCGCAGGACACTGAATTTTTTCTCAGGGAAAAATTTGGTGTGCCGATTCCACATCTTTGCTATTTCCTACACTGTGGTGTGATCTTGGAGTTGATATATTTAAGTAGCGTGTATGTGGGGGCACAGCCCCCCACAATGGGGGGTGTGGGGGGCAAAGCCCCCCATTAGAAAGAGTTTGAAGTGTTGTCTTTTTTGTTTGTTTCATGATGGAACAACAATTTTTTTTCCCTGGGAAAACGTCTTGTGTTTTGAAGTTCCGGGTTCAATATTTACATAGTCGAACTTAAGACAGTTCGACTATGTGATATAGACCCTTAGACTGACCCAACACTAACCCAAATTCACTAGAGGGAATTACACATATATTGGCAAATATATCAGGCACTACAGGGTTGTAAAAGCACTGAAAAACAGACACCAGTGTGAAAGTGCATAACCACAACCAGTTCCACCACAGTCACAGTGACATACCAGTAAGCCAAAGGAACAGTACAGTATAAAGACTGTGTGAACAAAAAAAACTCAACATGTTTGCCACTCACACACTTCCCCTACATATACTGGTCCAATTCACAGTGTAGTATGATGCCTGACCTTGGTATAGGACATGCCTCAGTTTGCTCCTACAAATATATACAACTGATAGAACACCAGGAGCAGCATGCACAAGCAGATAGAAAAGGAGCCACAACTCATACATCCAACCCCCTCCCTACACAGGCTAAATAACATTGCCACACTACACTGTTACACAATCCTGACAGTCTGTCAACAACTGCCAGAAATACACAGACCTCTCAACTGTGCAGAGTCCCACAGAATGTTTAGGCTTTCCCCTCATATATAAGGCCTCTTCCACATAACATGTCTGGCAGTCTGATACATCAGTGGGATGATACCAGGAATGTAGGCAATAAATAATCATATACCATACCTATCAACCTCTTACTGCATGACATCTGGATAAAGCTTGGCATAATTGTGGGAGAGAGGCCCCAACACAGGGGCATATTTGCAATATTCCTGTTATAAACTGAGCAAGTTGCTGGTGTAACAGGGTTAGTTGTAGTATATCTTTTCTGAATGATATGAGATCAGAAACACAAATGGATGTTAGCAATTACTGACTGCAATTCCCAGAGTATTCTACTGATTTTCCAAAGACAAAAAATGCCTGAGAAACACACCAAACATAGGAGTCCAAATGCTGGCCATTCTGCAGATAACCCTACAGTTGAGAGTTATGCCAAACACATAACACTGTCAGAGTTAAAATCACACAGAAACACCATGTCCACACAAATCCTGTTAGACTAGCATTAATCCAAATGTATAACAGCAATGCTTACATTCTGTCCCTATGTCTGGAGTATTGTCCCCCTTTTTGTTGGCCTGTTTTCACAGTTTTGGTTGTAAGAGGGATTTCTAAATACCATTTGTGATGCTGCTATTCACACACCTGCATGAAGTTCTGGCAAGGAAAAGGGCCAATGCCCACATGAAGTACTCAATTATAGGAGTGTGTTGCCATGCCATTGGCTATATGAATAACAACACAGCTGTTCTGCATGCAATTAGCAAGTGGGGGACACCAACTGGTGCACAGGCCATCAGCTGCTCATGAGCATTACCTATAAAAGGCAAGCTGCTGCCTATGCAAAACAGATGTACACTCTACATCCACGAGAGAGACAGAGAAACAGTGAGAGAAAAAAACAGTATGAAATAACCACCTAAACTTGGAAAAAAAAGAAAAGGAATGTCAAACAAGTAAGCATGTAATGGACTGCAGTAGGGGGTATGTAAGAATGGGAAATAGGAAGTTTAACATATATGTCTCAACAAGACTTGCTGTACTGATATATTGCTGATCAGAACTGATGGCCATAGCATCTGGGTCTGTCTGCAGTGACATAGATCATAGGTCAGCCCCCTGAGTCAGCCCTGGAAAGGATGGCTCACATATGACTACTAGTGGAGTTGTTGTTGAACAGTACTAACTGTGACAATGCTAGGCCAGCTACTGGGATGTCATACATATCCATATCTTACTTGTGAATGCAACTATGATATACTTGTTTGTCTCAGAAATATGAGAGACCTATACATGTTATTTGCATAGTAAAGTACTGTTGCAGATGTGTGTGTTGAACTGCATGTGATATACTGAGCTCATATCATGTAACTGTCCAGTGTTATGCACACTAATCATATGTGTGTCTCATATTTGTAGTCATTTACTAATAGAATTATGTTATGTCTGGCAACTCCTTGACAAATCTGTGAAGACTGACATTACAAAATCTCATTCTTTTTCCTCTGGATGTTCCTGTTAGGAGTCACCACAGTGGATCATCTGTTGCCATTTCTGCCTGTCCTCTGCATCTTGCTCTATCACACCAACCACCTGCATGTCCTCTCTCACCACTTCCAGAACCTTATCTGAGGCCTTCCTCTTTTCCTATTACCTGGCACCTACATACTTACCATCATTTTCCCCAATATACTCAGCATCCCTGCTAAACACACATCCAAACTGATGTAATATTGCCTCTCTGGCTTTGTCTCAAAACCATCCAACATGGGCTGACCCTCTCATATACACACTGATAATCCTGTGCACCCTCATCACACCCAGTGCAAATCCTAACATCTGTAACTCTGCCACACCAGCTATGACTCCTGCCATTTTATCAATGCCACTGTCTCCAACCTATATAACATAGCTGGTCTCACCACTCTCTTGTAGACCTTCCCTTTCACTTTTACGGGTACTCGTCTGTCACAAATCACTCCTGACACTCTTTTCCACCCTCTTCATCCTGCCTGTACTCTCTTCTTCATCTGTCCTCCACAGTCATCATTACTCTGAAATGTTGATCCCACTCATTTCAACACATCCGCCTTTGCCAGCTATACTCCCTGCATCCTTAACAGTCCACTATCCTCCATCTCATTCACACACAGATATTCTGTCATAGTCCTGCTGACCTTCATTCCTCTCCTCTCTAGAGCATACCCCCACCTCTCCAGGTTCTCCTAAATCTGTTCCCTACTCTCAATGCAGTTCACAATGTCATCTGCAAACATCATAGTCAACAAGGACTCCTGTATGATCTTGTCTATCAACCTGTCCATCATGACTGCAAATAAAGGACTCACAGCTGATCCCTGATGTAATCCCACCTCCACCTTAAACACATCCATCACTCCCACCGCAGACCTCACCACTGTCACACCACCCTTGTACATATCCTGTACCACTCTGACATATATCTCTGCCACTCATGACTTCCTTGTACAATACCACAACTCCTCTCTAGGCACCTTGTCATATGCTTTCTCTAAGTCCAGAAAGACACAAACCAACTCCTGACCTCCTCTGTACATCTCCATCAACACTCTCAGAGCAAACATTACATCTGTAGTGCTCCTACCTGGCTTGACACCATACTGATGACCACTACTCATCACCTCCCTACTTAGCTTAGCTGCCATTACTCTTTCCCATAACTTCATGCTGTGACTGATCAATGTTATCCCTCTATTGTTACTACAGCTCTGCACATCAATCCTATTCATAAAATGGTACCCAAACACTTTCTATCCACTCCTCATGCAACCACTCACTTTCAAAGATAGCATTAAACAATCTGGTGAAAAACACCACTGCCATTTCCCCTAAACACCTTCAAGTTTCCACAGGTATGTCTTGTGGACCAACAGGCTTTCCAGAACTCATCCACTTCATAGCTATCCTTACTTCCTCCTTGGTAAGCTGTTGCACTTTCTGATTCACCATACCCACATCACCCAACCTTCTCTCTCTCACTATCTTCATTCACTAGCCTCTCAAAAGACTCTATCCACCTGCTCAACACAATCCCCTTGCTTGTGAGTAAGTTTCCCTCATTATCCTTTATCATCCTTATCTGCTGCACATTATTCCTAGCTCAGTCCCTCTGTCTAGCCAATTGGTACAAGTCCTTTCACCCCTCCTTATTGTCCGACCTGTCATACAACTCTACATATGCCTCATCATTAGCATTTGCCACCTCTGTCTTTGCCATGCACCTCATCTCTTTATACTCCTTTCCTCATCTCTCTGACAATCTCACTCCTTCTTTCCCAACCTCTTTATCTGTATACTGTCCTGTACTTCCTCAGTCCACCACCAGGTCTCCTTGTACTCCTTCCTACATCCACAAGCACATTTGTAGCCGTCTCCCTTACTAGCTCTGCTGTACTTACCCAGATATTTGGTAAATCTTCACTGCCACCCAGTGCCTGTCTTAACTCTTCTCAGAACTCCACCTCACAATCACCCTTTTCCAGTTCCCACCATTTGATCCTTGGTGCTGCCCTCACACTCCTCCTCTTCTTCATCACCAGCGTCATCTCACAGAACAACATTCTATGCTGCCTAAATACACTTTCCCCTGTCACCGCTTTACAGTCTCCAATCTCCTTCAAACTGGCCCTCCTACATTGGCTATATTCCACCTGTGTGCATCTTCCTCCACTTCTGTATGTCACCCTATGCTCCTCCCTCATGTTATAGTGCGTATTCACCATGTCCATCCTTTTTGCAAAATCCACTACCATCTCACCGTCTGCATTTCTTTGCTTAACACCATATTTAACCATCACTTCCTCATGCCCTCTGTTCCCTTAACCAACATGCCTATTGAAATCTGCTGCAATCACCACTCTGTCACCCTTGGGTACAATCATCACCATGTCATCCAACTAACTTCACATTTCCTTTTCTCATCCATCGCACAACCAACTTGCGTAGTATATGCACTAACAACAGTCATCATTACATCATCAGTTTCCAGCTTTATAAACATCACTCTATCAGGACACTAATTTCATCCTCCAAAAACACTCTTGGCATACTGTTCCTTCAGGATAACCCCTACCCCCTTTCTCCTCCCATACACACCATGATAGCACAATTGTGACCTGCCTCCCATACACCTAGTTATACTCCCCTTCCATCTGGCCTCTTGCACAGATAATATATCAACCTTACCCTGACCATCATTTCAGCTAACTCTTTCCCTATACCAGTCATACTGCCAAGACTAAAAGTTCTTACCCTCACTACCACACTCCTAGCCTTTCTCCTCACTTTCTGCCTTATGAGTGTTTTACATCCTCCAGGGTATCCCTGTCAATGCAAAGGTTACTGTGCTATCAAATGACTCAAGTGTGTTACAACAATATTAAGACATTCACTAATTTTGTCTCATTGCCCACATGTATGTGTGGCATCCTACAGATGTTCTGCTCTGACAGGTTGAGAGGGAAGACTGGGCAGCAAGAGTGTGAATACAGTGTACCATACTGACATAGAACAGAAATGTATATCAGGTATTACCTGTGCACATGTCAGTATGAGTAGGTGCATCTGGCCACCTCATAACAACAGACATGGGATGCAAAATGTCAGTTAATTAAGCTGTACATGTTGTACATGTGTGTAATCTTAGTTACTGTACATCCAACAGAGTGACATTTCTACAGCTACTGGTTGTTGAATTGCCCTGACAAAGCCATGGGTACTACAATAAGCATGATTATCTGTTTGAAATTTGAGAGGTGTATAACTGTGTTATGGCTTTGTGTCCATGCCTACTGCAGACAGCTATATGAACACCTACATAGCTGTATGGACTCAGCAATACCTTACTTGTAAAACCCGCCTCCACCAAAGTAGAGTAATCCCCTTTGCTGGAGGCAGCAACACACAAAGCACAGACTTGGTCCTTATATTGGCTGTACAGGGCAAAGTAGAAGCAGGTACCAGCCTGGCATCAAGTCAGCCATTGTCTAACCAAGCATATAAGGTCACAGGTGGATTACTGTAAGGCTAACTATGAGTGCAAATTGGACACATCCACCAAGGCCAATCACAAGTCCATCTTCATGTCTGTAATCTCAGCAGCAACAACCAACCCCAACCCATAATGGTGGTCAATCAGACCGCATACACACACAAAATAGCTATAGCCAACCTGCTGCAGATAGGGTCAGGGCAAACATCACCCCCCTGGCTCAGCATCACTATAGGTAGATATGTATAGCACCTGCACCCCTCACCTTATCACCAGTGAGCAGGTACATATTGCCTATTGAAAGGCAACAAATGTAAGTATCCATGGGACATGATACCATCCCTGTCCGCATCCTACATGAACTCAGGCAAGTGTTCTAAGCTCCATTACACACTGTAGTCACACCAAGCCTGGGCACCATCCACACCCCATTCACATGAAAGATGGCCAATGTCATCCATCTACGCAGACCTGAATGAGGAGTAGGGGATTATGCAATTAACTGGCTTTCATTGGGGGGAATATGACACATCAGGACCAGGAGTGCAATACAAGCTGATAGTGTTCTGATAGGTTACAGGGGTATGGTGTGGTTTTGAGTGGCGGCTATTGGTATTCAGAGTACATGTGCAGGTTCTGTACATACTGTTGCCAAATGTATGAGGTCCTGTGATGTGTTTCCCTATTTATGTCTTCCAGGTGCAATGTGGCATCAGAGAAGGGCAACATTTTCAGTGGGTGAGACTACCATTATCATCGAAGCCATACTACAGCACCATGCAATAATGTTCGGATGGAGCCAGCAACATCTGCAGGAGAGGACCGCCCTGTGGGATGACCTTGTCAACAGGGTAAACGATGTCAACCTGCATGCACGTACATACGAGCAGGTCCAGCATCGTGCAACTGACCTCATACACCATGCCTGGCAAAGGGCTGCTGCCGTGGCCAGGTACAGTACAGCCACAGGTGGGGGCCCAGCCATACAGCTCCCACTGACACCTACCTAGGAGCTCCTTGCCAACCTTGGGCCACCCATCCCAGTACAACATCATGGTACAGACCCCCACATTCTTGAGTTGGGTGGCACCCAGGCAATGGATGACGACCGTTTAGGTAAGTCTTCAGTGGAGATTACTAGACTAGTGTAACAAGCAAACTTGTATCTGTAGAGTATCAATGTGCATGTGTCAGGTCAGATTGCAGTTGTGGATGAGGTATTCTAATGCACAGAAGTGCACATCTATGGTGAAGGATAGCATATTGTGTAGTATTGAGGTTGTACTGTAAATGTACAGACATGCTGCATCCATCCTGTACCAATGCCACATGTGAGTCTGCTGACAATATCTCTCTCCCACAACTACCTAGGTCCCTCTGGTCTGCATGAGGGACAGCAGCCTGAAGCTGGTGAGTATAGAATTGTTCTGTTGTCGTTTGCCAATACCCCAGGCATGTGAAGGGCATGCAATTTACCATGCACACAACTGTCAGTCATAGCCGTATTGCTTTATGTGCATCTTCACTTGTGTTGGGGCTAATTGCACTGCATCACAGTGGTCAACACAGGGGCCTATCTGAAGAGAATGTAATATTCTTGTAGCATACCTCAGAACTTGTCAGTGCAAGACTTCTGGATGAAGGCCAGCAAAATGGGGGGACAAATGGCCTAAGGTCGGGACATGTGTGAAACATTACTCTTATACAGTAGATATAAACAGTGTACACATCCCTGTTAAGATGCCAAGTGTTTGTGATATATACAAACTGAAACCACAGTATGTCAGTCCACAACTTTTCCAGCCTTTAATGTGACCCATTACATGAACAATTCACTTGTAAAACCAACCAATCTGCTGGGCACCAAATATGGAGTATACAAACCTTACAATAAGCTGGATGCATACATGTGCACACCCTTCAGATAATATTTTATTGCAGCAGTTTGTGATTTACTGACAGCATTTAGTCTGCTTGGGTACACACCTGCCATCAAGTAAAGTCACTCTGAGTAACACCAAACAAGAGTCTGCTGTCCAAGTAGGATATTCATGACATTTGCTCAGTTTCCTGAAACAGCAACAGCCATGGCTTGCATACAGCTTACAAAGCAGTAAAGGGATATCATATTTGAAAGGTATCCCTGGGAGTAGGGTAAAACAACATTACACAGCATTGCATATACCATGGAACACAATAGAGACAGTCATCAAAAGGAGGATTGAATATGGGACAACAGTGCTGTTGAAAAGAACCTGATGTTTCTCCAAAACTGATGAAAAGACAAGTCCAAACCTGCTCAGGGAAGCTGCCAGGAGACATACAGCAGCACTAAGGGTGTAGCAGGTATCTCTTGCAAGTACTGCTGTTGTGTACTACATGTGAGAACAATCTCTCATATTCTGCATAAGTCTGGCCTATGGGGAAGGTTCAGAAGATGGAAGCATTTCCCCACACCAAAACAACATCCAGGGATGGATACAACCTGCAATACAGCACATCAAGTCTCCCAAAGGCATGTGTGAAAATGTGGTATGGTGTAATCAGACTATGGATCGACCTCACAGCCACAATACCAAAAGGTACATGTGGCACACAAGCAACACCTCTCTTCACCTGAATACCACCATCCCCATGGTGAATCATGCTGGCGTCATTGGCCTGCTGTGGGGATCCTATTCTAAAGCTGGAATTGGGCCTGTAGTCAGGGTGGTAGGAATTCTGAAGAGTTCAAAATAACACTCATGTCTGGCCCACATCCATTAGGTGTCTGCAAGAACGCTGAGGATGGGGTGTCAGTCTTCAGCAAGACAAAGACCCGAAGCATACATCCAAAGCTACCTAAGAATAGCTCCAACTGAACTCACTCATGGTTATTGATTGGCCCAGCCAGAGCCTAGACCTAAACCTGATAGCAAAACCCGAGTGTAACCTGACGAGGACTGTGCACATGAGCTGCCCTTGCAATCTGACAGAGTTGTGGGACCTTTCCAATGAAGAGTGGCCAAATAATGCCAAGTCAAGATGTGCCATGCTGTTAAGCACCATCCCCAGAAGAGTAAATGCTGTAAGTCACTTACAAGGTGCTTTAACAAAGTATCATTTTAAGAGTGTGCACACTTTTGCAACCACCATATTGTACATATTTCATTCATTATATTTTACATGTAACACATTTGTTTGTTTATTGATTGGATTGCACAGGTCATATGTCACATGAAAGGTGGGTAATATATATGAATGCATTATTGCCATCTCATTTTATATATTACAAGAACATGGCATGTTATCAGGGTTGTGTACACTTATCATATCCACTGTAAGCTTAGAAGGTTGGTGGTGTAACAGGAATTGTGTGACTTTATATTTACTGCTGGTTTGGAGGTCTGAAACTCAAATGTATGTCATTAGTTAGTGACCCAGTTATGCATCAGACAAACACAGGGGTATGACAAACAGAGCAAACATATCAGCCAGACATCTACATATCTTGCAAGGATCTGTACAGTTGTGAGGTATGTTCTGTAGTACTTGCCATTGTGCTATACAGGTGAACAGCAATGATGTGTACATGGGGGCAGTCTGTACCTGGTAAGGGCCATCACCTGCTAACACTACTCATGTATCCCAGAGCTCTATATTGTTAGTTACATGTAGTAAAACTGGCTGCAATGCATGATGTTGAGGGCCATATGTCATGTATGTCACCATTTGGGTAATGTGTGATCTGTGTAACAGATTTGTGCATAAGTGTGTGTGTGTGTGTGTGTGTGTGTGTGTGTGTGTGTGTGTGTGTGTGTGTGTGTGTGTGTGTGTGTGTGTGTACCAGCCAACCTCAAAGTGCAGATATTAATATACATATGTTGTCTTCCCCTCACAGGTGGCGATGGGGTTTGGGGTCCCTCCCGCTTGGAAACTGATGTCATTGTCTCTGCAGACTCTGACAATGATGATAGGAATCGTGAGGTACAGGTGGGATTGTCAGGAGCTGAATCTGTGCTATTGGTTGGCATCCCACTCTTGTCCACACCATCCCTTTACACAGTGACAATGCCCACACATACCCTGTCACCAGTTGCCACAGATGATGGACAGTTGGCAGGTGGTGGCATGGAAAAGGATAGTGTTGTGACTATGGTAGGTGTGAGTGTATATAGTGCCCATAGTCCAGAGTGCAGGCGAGGTCCCACACAGATGGATGGACAAGGGTGCTTGCAGTAGGGCTGCTGCTCCTTAAGCTGCTGTCACAAGTGCCACAGCAGGTGTCACCAAATGCATGTTTTGGGCTGTCATGGATGCACAAGCATGTATCAAATGCCACACCAAACAAATACTCAGGGTGGTGAATGCAACTGTTCCTGATTTATGTGGTGACATACATAACCTTGTTGTGGCCACACATCAAAATATTGAGGTCATTAATAGATGGTGGAGTGAGACCTTGGCAATCCTCGACTGTGGCATGTCTGCTAGAGTGTGTGGTGGGAGATGGGCATCAGCCACGTGGACGTAGGTCAGCACAAACAACAGCTGAGAGTCTACAGGGCCATACACCTTCACACAGTGACACCAGCACGACTGAAGGGGGTTTGCTGTCCACATCACACCAGAGCATGCCATGGGCACATGGTCCTGGCCAGTCCTGTCAGGGGCACAGATCCAGCAGACAGCAGTCCCCATCAGGAAACAGTACTGCATCTTGCCTTGGGCCTGGTAATGCCAGTGATACCCTGGCAGGACCAGCTTCTGTGTCTGTGACCAGAGACAGTGAACTGGACACCCTGCCATGTACAGTCCACAGCTGTCCAACATACCCCTATGTAGAGCAGCCTCATGGCGTGACTTTGTACATACATGCACACATACATCTGTATCACAGGCAAATCACCTCCAGACACACACAGCACCTCTGCACAGCCCATCTATTGGATATCCCTGCAAACACACACACATGATGTCAACTGTATGGCCAAGCCTAGGCTTCTGACAAACCCACACCACACCCTGTGCATATGATGATACCTATGCCACATCCCTGTCATCCATAACATCAATTCAATGACATGCTAATATGGGTATGATGCACAGGGTGAATATAGTACAGTGTAGCTATGTAATACTATGTAAAGTGCTGTCTGCTTGCATTTGTTATAGGTACACATACAGGTCTATGTGCCTTATTAGCCAGGATGCATTATTGCTGTTAGTACCACTGATTGAATGTAGTCTGACATGCTGTATTCTTTTTGTGTTCCAGTTGTCTGTGTGTCTGCAGGCTGTGGCCCTGCAGACATTCCCAAGAGGGAGAATGGCGGTGTGGGAATACACTGACCATGTCATAGGCAAAGTACAGCTTTATATGTACATGTACCAGGTGTGTTTGCATGCAACAGTGTGTGAGGGACACTGTTGTCAGACAGTGTGACTTTGCATACATGCCCCTTCATAGGTTCATAGGTTCATGGATTAGTACTTGGCTAACTGCCCTTTTGGGCCATTTGAAGCCTAGCCAGTTACCACATGTGAGAATCAAACCCTGCACCTTGTGTCTTTAAGGTAAACACCTTAACCATTATGTCATCCTCCCACCCCTTGTCACAGACAGGTAGCCTTCAGACATGTCATATCAGTGTTGTGTAGTACCACAAGCTCATACATACAGAACAGGTAACTGCAGTACTGTCAGCAGGTCCCTCACAAGCATATCCATTCCATTAGCTGCAACAGAGTCACCTGTCAACACCTGTTGGCCCTGCCATTTCTTTCCTGTACACTCAACCCTGATGTAGTTGATGAGGGCATGCATGATACTGTGTATGGCAGGTTTGTGGTATGTATTCTGAGTTCACTGTGTGGAACAGGGAGAAAAATGGTATATCCTTTGCATACACACAGTAAGTACTAACACAGGGGATGTGCAAACAGTAACACAAACACAGTTGGCAATAGACTGATTATTAAACCAACATTTCCACTTTGATGTACTGTAGTACTACATACACATGACATGCCCCACATACATTATATGCATGGGACATAACACACTACCTCTCACAACACGTAATGTTCTGAATGCCTTCATGGATGGTGAGATAGCCCACCAGAAATAGCATGTGGAGTCATGTATTGCTCCTACTAGCCTGGACAAGTGATAGTGAAGCAAACATTGTATCAGCATGATGTTTCAGTCTGGTGTGATACCCGATGCTGGCATGTGTGTCACTACACTCACTGTGGCTGATTTGGCAACGATATCACATACATGGGCATTCTTAATTGACACCAACTGCATATAGGTTGCAAACATCTGGATATTCCATAGAAAACTGTACAGAGGACTGGTATGACCTGCACAATGGTTTAACATGCTGCATGTGAGGCAGATGTCGTTACCATGCTATATAAAGTAATGCCATCAGGAGGTGGTAAACAGGCATGGATGGTACACACATCAAAATGGTGTCAGCCAAACAGGATATGATCTTCACCCAAACACACACAGTTACCAGTATTGAGATTAAAACCTCTACCTATCTAGTTATTACTACTGTAGCGTTACACAGTTATCAGACATGTCACAAATCTTACATAATTTCACCTAGTCTCAAAGTACTTCTAAGATAAATGACATCAGCAGGCCTAGTAAAGTAGGGTGATGGGAAGTTTACAGGGTGGTACACAACTCAAAATGGTCTAATCCACACAGTATATGATTCTCACACAAACACAAACACACACACACACACACACACACACACACACACACACACACACACACACACACACACACACACACACACACACACACACACACATGTACACACGCACACACACAGACACACACACACACACACACACACACACACACACACACACACACACACACACACACACACACACACACACACACACACACTTGCTTGCCAGTATTGAGATTTTCCCTTAGATCTTGATAGTTCTTTCTTTCTTGTACTTCGAATAGCCTAATATCTATGCACTTCAACAGGTTTTTGTATCAGTTATTCTAGAACACCTGAGAGCCATCAGCAGTAGTCATTCCTCATGGAATTAGCTCCAGTACTTAGTAATTATGCCCACCCTTTCTGGCATGATTAAAGTGCAGGTCTCTGTGCTTCTGTCCATTAACCTGGTGCACTTGGGCATTCTGAGGCACTGTTGTAACTGCCTCATGTACACAGATAACTCTCCCTTCTAAACTCCCAAGACTCAAACTTGTGAGAAATACCAAAGACTGGAGAAGCTGGCCAAGAGGAGAGGGATCAACACCTGCACCACACCACATGGAACATATACCCCTCCAGAACACCCACTATCACAACTCTGACATACAAACAAAAACCACACACACACCTTCACAGAAGTACTTAACAGAAATGTACCCAAACAGCAGAGTCCACCAAGACATACCCCCCACTCAACCACCACAACACAGTACTAACCACAGAACACATATCTCACCTACACAATGTGCCCCTCTGGTCTATATCACATGTTCAAAGTTTGAAAACTTTCAAACATTGAACATATGATAAAAAAAACAAAACAAAACTAACTGTTGTAGGCAGGGGGGCAAGCCCCCCCCCCGCACCCCGACCATGGACCAACTCCGAGACCGCACTACAGTACAGTAAGGAAAATCTTCCCTTTACTGTATTATAGTGTGGTCTTGGAGTTGGTATATTTAAAGAGCAAGAGGTGTGAGGGTTGCAGCCTCCCCATGTGGAGGGTGCAGGGGGGCTTGCCCCCCCCCCTGATTACAACAGTCAGGTAAGTTCTTTTTCTTTTTTTTTTTTAATCATATATTCAGTGTTTGAAACTTTAAACATTTAAATTCAATTATTTAACGTTCAAAGTTTTCAAACTTCGAACATATGATATAGACCCATGCTTCTCAACCTAAGCCCCTAAGGATAACCACCTTGCCCAATACAGTAATCATAGGTGAATCAATAGTGAAGCTCATTGATGTCCCACTCACTAGGTTGAACATGGAGAAGGTAACAGTCAGTTGTCTATCAGGTGCCAGAATCCAACACATAATACACCCATTCAGGTCACTCCACAACAACTACAAATATCACTCTGTCATTGTCCATATGTGTGTGTGAATGACCTGAGATGTACCTCCCTATACTATATGAAAAGGGACATGGTGGAGCTCTTAGATTATGTGGGCCAGACAGGAATGACAGTCACTATGAGCAGTATACTACTGTCACCCAGAATGATACAGCAGTGCAAACAACAAATGATTGACTTGAAAATCTTGCTTAAGTGTCTGGTGTCATTCTCAAAGGATCCAGTATCTGTCTGCTTGGGATGACATGATTGACAGACTGCAATGGTCTGCATCTGTCACCCATGAGTTTCCAGGTACTGGCTAAGTGTCTTGCCACCCCTATAGTGCCTTTTTAGGTGGTGTTCCAAATCAAATTACCACCATAACAGCTATACATAAATGAAATCTGAGGGTCATGCTGCTCAACACTAGACATCTACATCTCAAGATGCAGTCACTCAAAGCATTCCTCAAAATGGAGAACATTGGCATTTGTAATATAATGGAGACCTGGTTTACAGCAGCAGACAGCACCCCTGCACTTCCAGGCTATAAATCATTCCACACCTATCAGCCCCAAAACTTGGACCACAGCTTCAAAGGTGGTGGTGTCTCCATATTCATAAAGGATATACACACCTAGAGACTGGTATCCTAGCATAATTCATCTGAGATACATCAGGTACAACTGACATTGGGTAATAGTGCAGTCCAGGTCTCAGTCTGCTATAGGTCCCCATCCATGTCCCTAGACTCTCAATCCACATTCCTCAACACCCTGGAATCTATCAAGATCCAACCCACCACTCATACTAGGAGACTTCAACTAACCCTCCATCAACTGAGAAAGATACTCAAGCACCAATACAGTGGCCCAACACTTCCTGGAATTCATCAGTTCCATTGCCCTGGAGCAGCTCATTCTGACATCCAGTAGAGGAAAAAAAACAGAGGTGGCTAACTTCACATCACCCTTGCTAATTGAAAATACCTACATGACTACAGAATGATACACAAATGCATTGTACAGACATGTACATCAATGCATGGAACTAGCCATACCCAACAGAACCATGACGCTCTCCTCCAAACACTGTAGGCCAATCTGGTGGTCCCCTGTCATTCATAACCTGTACAACAGAAGGAAGACTCTGTTGCAGAAAAAGGTGGAGTCCCAGGAGTGGTAAAACTCCCTTATTAGCCTCAACAGCAACTTGAGATCCCTCATGCAATTATCGAAAGCCAGCTATCATGGCAGAATTGCAGCAGACACTGACAACAATCACAATGCCTTTGACAGCTACAACAAGAACCTCCATAGCAATACCAAGAAGTGCTCTGAGTTACTGCACAATGCTACCTCCTATACTGAGCCAACAGATATTGCCAACATTCTTGCCAACACATTCAGTGCCAGCTTTACCACTCTCTCCCCCCAGGGAAACAATCAAAATGCCAGAAGAATGCCAGGCACCCAGGATTACTGCTGCCCAGGTTAAACTTGCACTGTCCACGAGCAAGAATACAGCTTCCATGGGACCCAAAATTATCCGTGGCTGTGCTCTACATGAACTACAAAGATACCTGGCACCACATCTGTGTGCCCTTTTCAGTCACAGCCTCACCTCAGGCTTTGTCCATCCCAAATGGCACACTGCTACAGTCATCCCTCTCTATAAAGTGGTAGCGACTACAGACCATGGGAATTATCAGCCTATTAGCCTGACAAGTCTGATATGTACAGCTATGGAGCACATCATCAGGGACCTGATTGACAAACATATAGGTAATCTCCTAACTCTGGACCCCACACAGTTTGGCTTTGTGAAAGGGAGATCATGCCTGCTTAATCTGGTTGACTTCTTTGAGTCAGACACCAGGGCTGGGTATGACAGTCAGGCACTGCATGTAGCCTACATCAATCTGGCCAAGGCTCTTGATACCATTCTTCAGTCAGGAATTATTGATGAACCCACCAAACTAGGCATCAACCCCTATATCACTAGGGGGGTTGCAGATTAGCTCACAGATAGAAGACACAGTGTGAAAGTAGTGAGCTCCAAGTCAGAATGCCAAGCAGTCATGAGTGGAGTCCCACAGGGATCACTCCTGAGTACTCTTCTGTTCAGCATCTACTTATCAGGAGTCCAGGCCAACACAAAGGAACTATGGCTGACCAAGTTCACAGACAACTGCAATCTCGCAGCCATCATTAACTCCACAAGTGATGCAGACATCCTACAGAAAGGCCTCAGTGAGACCACTAAATGGTGTGGAAACCATGTCCTGAAGCTTAACACCACAAAATGCATCATCAGTCCATATGGTAAAAACTAATTTCCCACTAAGTACCACATTAATGAGACCCCCACTGAACAAGAAAAACTGATGGAGGTCCAGGGAGCACACAAGTCCAGTATAAACCACACAGCTACTAGCAACCACCAAAGATTTACTGAGCACAAACAGCAGTCAAGCGCTTTCGTCTTACATCAAGACTTCATCAGAACTCAGAGTTTATACTACACTTGTGTGCTCCCTGGACCTCCATCAGATTTTCTTCTTTGTTTCATGGTTTCTCTTGTTGGATTTGTTTAAGTCCACCGAACACTGTAGGCATTATAAGAGATCTGGGCATACAGGTTGATAGCAAGCTCTCCTTTAACCATCGTATTGCCACTGTGGTTGGGAAATCCTTCTGTGTGGCACATCTCATTACCAAGGGTTTTGCATCCAGGAAAAAAGAGGTAATCGTCTTTATGTACTCTTCTCTCATTAGACCAATCAAGTATAATGGCCCATTTGGCAAGTACTTCACTAGACACCTGCAACAGCTGGAGAGGCCACAGAAGTACATCACAAAGAGGATCCTAGGCATTAAACACATGTCCTAAACAGACAGAGTCTAAAGACTCCAGCTATTCTCTATCTCATATTACCTACTTAAAGGCGTTTTCTGCTTGACTTGCAAAACCATTTCTGATGCAGCTCTTTTAGAAATGCTACATCTAAAGACATCTCAATCCGTCTACACCACACACTGCAGGGACCTCAACCTCATTACCATAATCAACACAACATGCTGGAGGGACAGGTTCCTCACCCAGAGCCTGCACATGCCCTGGAATAGAATACATGTCAAACAAAGCACCTAGATGACCCTGTTCCAGTGAAATCTTGATGAGTGGATGGGTAATAGAAAGTTCACCCCAGGGATCACTCCAGTGGCTCTACTTGATGGAGGCACTGGGAACTAATGTCTGGTGGCACAATGAAGAGGCACCTCTATGGGCTAGGCTTGTAAAGGCTCCATGGCCATTAGCTTAGTGCACACCTATAAACCTATAAGAGGAGTGATATCTGTATGACTGATAAAGTAAGCTATTGGGTGGGAAACTTATCAATATTTCTTCCTACAAACCTACACAAACACTTATACACCCACACACACATTTGCCATATCTGAGAGTAGACTCCTGCTTATCTCATTATTTGTACTATATTGTTACACAGTTGTTGCACATGCTACAGAGTTCACTGGGATGACAGCTGGTCAAAGGTGCTGGTAAGGGGAATGACATCAACAGGACTAATAAAGCAGGGCATTGGGTGGAGTGGGTTGGAAACTTATCAAAATACTTCTTCCTACAAACATACCCACACACACATTTGCCAAATCTGGGAGTAGAACCATGCCTATCTAGTTATTTTTACTACAGTGTTATGCAGTTATTGCAAACACTACAGATCTTACTAGGCTGGCAACTGGCCAAAGGGAAATGACATCAGCAGGAGTGATAAAGTAGGGCAGTGGGTGGGAGACTTATCAAAATGCTTTTTCTTATATACACACACACTCATTTGCCAGATCTGAGATTAGAAAACCCAGTCTAGCTAGTGGTTTGTAGTATAGTGTAACACAGTTATCACACGCACTATGGAGCTTACTAAGATGGCAAATGGCCAAAGGTGCTGATAAGGGGAATGACATCAACAGGACAGATAATGTGGGGCACTGGGAGGTGTTGAGGGTGGGAATGGCCTAAAACTGTTTCACCTACAAACACATTCTCCCTTCCTCTCGCATACACAACTGTCACACACACACACACACACACACACACACACACACACATACACACACACACACACACACACACACACAGTTGCCAGTATCGATATTAGAACCCCTACCTATCTAGTTATTTGTACTATAGTGTTACACAGTTATTGCATGCACTACAGAGATTATAGGGATGATCAATGTCCAATGGTACTTCTAAGGTGAATGACAGCAGCAGATCTTGTGAAGTAGGGCAATGTGAAGTGTACTGAGTGGGAAGAGTCTCCTAATACTTAGACCTAGGGACACACACACACACACACACACACACACACACACACACACACACACACACACACACACACACACATGCAGGTGATGTGATATTATAATCCCATCCTCAGTACTGTTACACAATGGGGCTCACCTTTTATGCTGGCATGTGCAACTGTTTACAGCTGGTATGCCACTGTCCACAGCAGGACATCACTGTATGCCATTCAGGGTATCCATGTGTGTGACTCACTCTGTCTGTGTCCCCTGTGTCATTCTCTAAATCACTGTCTATCTCTCATTTCCCCACATCTATGTGTGTGTATGCTTGACATATGTTATCTGTTGCCCATATATATGTGTGTGTGTGTATCTCATGCAACAGATGCAGATATATCACAAATGGGCCACCTACAGCTTGCTGAGGGTAATCCTGTCTGATGTGTGTGTGTGTGTGTGTGTGTGTGTGTGTGTGTGTGTGTGTGTGTGTGTGTGTGTGTGTGTGTGTGTGTGTGTGTGTGTGTGTGTGTGTGTGTGTGTGTGTGTGTGTGTGTGTTTGTGTGGGAGGGGGGACAGTTGAGGTGTATATAGCTGTCTGTATGCACAGACATATATACACAATACACTTATATAGTCCGATGTGGGTTCCAACATGTCCTGGGATTCTCTAAGTGTAGCAGAATGCCCAGTGTGACCTTCTATAGTTAGAGCGGGACTCCATTCCAGAGATAGGTGTACTCCAGTCCAGTGTTTTGTGTGCTACAGCCATACCTCTCAGGAGTACACAGGACTTTCCTCAGGGTACATGTTTGGTTTAGCAGACATTTTCTGACATATATGTAGTCTGAAACTGCAATGTATTGTGTCATTACCTAGTACCAGACATCCTGAGATCATCACAGTGCTTTACCAGAGGAATACTAGTTCTATGATGCATAGACCAATGTTATGAGGGCAGCTATGTAAATTCTTGGCCAGCAAGGCCATTTGTGAGGTGTGGCTACAGCCAGTTTAGTAATGACATGGCTGTGTAAACACTCCAGAAACCTGGTGATATACTGCCTGGGGATCTCCTGCTTGTGTGGTATCCTTCTAACCTGAGATGTCATATCCTTGCATGGGCATACCTCTCCCCTGTACATTTTTTGGCAGGTTGTCCAGGTGTTTGGCTAGAGGTTTCATCCTTTCTACGTAAACTTGTTTTTTATGGCAAGTTAGTTGCATATAATGGAAGAGTGATGTTACAAAATAATGACAGACATTACTGTTTCAGACTACATAACCTTCAGACAATTCCCACTACTAAAAACCCCTCACCCTACCAACTTTCTCAGTATGTAAGGGTGATTATTACAACACATGCCTATCATTGTCTCTCTGTTCCAATTTTATTTCTGCCCTTCTCCAGAAATCTTGCTGTCAGAGTTTGGGAGTTATGGGTGTGGGTACAGAGTGCATTCAACTGTGCAGGAATATCCATTATATGTAAAAGCAAACATAAGAAAAAATTATTATTGAGAATGACCACTGGTAACAATAACAAAAAGCACTTATATTCACAAAAGCCTTGGAACCTCTGCTACACATCCTTCAAGATGTCACTAATATGTGTAGTATATTCCACATAACACTGTGACTTCCAGTTATGTCAGTGGTAGAGCAGTGGGTGTCACTGACATGCATAACAGTTGGCACGACAGTTATCTGCACATGGCCCTGTCAAAGGCAGCATTGTACCGAGGGCACTACAAGACGACTGCTAGCAGAATGTGCTGGCCAGATCCACACAGTATTAACCACACATACACATAGCTCATTGACCACTGCATATTGTGGACAGGCAATATGTTTTCATGTGTATTGGTACAGCCCTGCCAATGTGTGCTATGCTGCTATTTCCTTGCAAAAATACGTTACTGCATTTGTGTGTGTATATGGGGGGGGGGGCACACCTGTCAACTGTACACATTTGCACAGACTGCGCTGATATTTGCTTTACATTTTTGTTCCATTTACCATATTATTGTGCACTGTCTTGGGGACTAGAGGCATATCAGTAAAGAGCCCATGTCAGATTGTACTGGCATACATTTGAGTTTCAGACTTCTTACCCTTCATAGCCTTACTGCAACTGTAGGTCATGCTGTGCTATCACTGTGTAAGTCTGTATGGGGGTAATTCAACATTGCCACCATTTGTGTGCCTTTTCCAGAAAATTTTCTGTGGTTTTCTACAGCTGACTTGCTGTGTGGGTGTGAGGGGCGGGTATGGGACCACCACCCTAACATCCATGCCTGTGACCTATAACACGCCAGTTAGTTATCCCCACAAATAGACTGCAATGGGTTTTGCCACCTTGGGTACTTCTGCATAGTGTGTGGAGTCCAGTTCTGGCCAGACATTTCCTGGTGTACCACATAGCTGTCAGTTGTGTGCTGCTATCCCAGTAGGTCACCCCATCTAAATGCATGCATGCAGCATTACCATAGCTATGCTAGCAAAATATACTAATCCATTCATTTATTGTTAAGAAGACTGACTTACCTTGTGCTTGTGGCAGTTGTGAGGAAAGTGCTTGAGGGCCGCCTATGTTGGATGCACAAAGTACACTGCCTATACATTGTAACTTACAGGGAATGTGATGTGTGTGTCATGCATTTTACTGTGTGTGTGAGTCAGAGAGAGGTGTCAGTCCCTGGGGTCCCTACAGTGTCAGTGTGTGTGTTATGTCTTTCCTTTTTGCCAAGGTCTGAGCATTCTGGGCATGCCTCCATCTGACAACTGGAGCAGGCTCAGGGACCCCTCCTGTGAGTCCCTCTGTGAGGACCTTGGCAAAGGTGTTGGGCTGTGTGGTCCGTCCCCATGCTATTCCTGCTGCAGCTGTTTCTGCAAGATCATTTTGTGTAGCATGGCACATATTATGAACATTTGTGCACATGTAGCTGGAGAGTACTGCAAGGCTCCACCAGATATGTCAAGGCAGCAGAACCATGACTTGAGCATTCCAAACACACACTCTACAATGATCCTGGTTTGTGCGTGCACCTCATTATGGCATTCTTGTGTGGGTGTGTGTACATTTCTGATGGGTACCATCATCCATGGCTCAAGTGCATAGCCAGCATCCCCCACCAGATGGCCATACGGGATGCCCCCACTGCCAAATGACTGGTACAGCTGTGACAAATGCCAGGTATGGGAGTCATGATAGCTTCCAGGGCTGCCAGCACGCACATTCATGATAATGCCCTTGGCATTGCACATGACCTGACGCTGATGGAGGGGAAGCCCTTGCAGTTTATGTAGACCCTACCATGTTAATCGGGTGGTGCTTTGATGTGAATGTGCATGCAGTCTATAGCACCAAGTACATCCGGGTATTCTGCTACATGATGGAAGAGATGCATTTTGCTGGTACTCTCCTCACAGGTGTTGGGGAAGTAAATGTGCTCACCAGCATGCAGTAGCATGGCATCCAGGAACTGGTGGATTATCCTGGATGATGATGCCTTTGAGACCCCAATGATGTCCCGAGTAAGTCTTTGGAAAGTACTTGTAGCTAGAATTCTTAAGGCTACACATACCTTGGTGTCCACTGGGATGGGTTCCCCTTTGTTGGTTCTAGGTCTAAGTTGAGGCTGGCACAGCTTGGTGATTTGCTGCAGTATGTCTCTGTCCACCCTATAGCGCTTCACTATCTCCAGATCATGTAGCCCCTGGTAAGTTAGCCTGGGTCTGAACACTCTTTTCCTCCTCCTTGATCTGAGGCAGTTATCAGCATTATCCTCCTCTCCACCATAAGCCTCTAGCACATACTTATGGATCAAAGCAATGGCAGCCGCTAACATTTTTTCAGTTAAAATTCCCCTATGTGTGTACACCAATGGTGCAGAGTTTGTGGGAAAAAAACAGACTGTAAAGTGTTTCCATACTTTATACTGTTATTCTGCAGTTACTGCCTGTATGATTGGCTGACTATGATGCATTCCACCTGCCAGCTACATTATTTGTACTTGATTGCTTTAATTCTGCTATTTGCTTTTTTTTTCCCCTTCCCATTTCCTCCCCTTTTAAGTCCCGAGGGAAAACATGTAAACCTGGTCCACAATTGTAAACAATCCTGGTATTTCCATTTTTGTTTTGTTTGTTTGTTTTAGACTGGGTGCAAACCACATAAACCCATTTAGTTTATGTAAACAGTAAGAAATGGACCTCCTCCAGGCATGAACATGCTCCTCAGTTCATGGAATAACTCAATACAGCCTCAGACACACCCTCTTGCTTAGCTGTGTTTAGTTAAACTTATCTCTACACCTAAGGGCTCCAATGTGCTTACAACATGCCTTACACACACCCTTTTCATGTCTGTTGCTCCTCCTAGTTACACCATCGTGCTAAAGCATGGTAAGGTGCAGTTTGGGACTTAGAAGATTTTTGTGATTCAGTAAATTTCCCCTCATTTGCATATCCCACTACCTTAGTCCACGGTTACTGCACTTACACAGAGCCTTTCCCCTTGAAAGTCACTGTTCCCTAGTATTGTTTTCTTTCTGCATGCCATAGACTATAATGGCAAAATGCAGATTTCCCTTAAAATTGACTTTCTATAATTTCTTTTTATTTTCAGCACGATCAAGTTTGTGCACCGCTGCCCTGTGCTTAAATGGCCAAGATCGACCAAAAAAAATTAGATTTTCATAAAAACAAAACAGCTTTCAATGCCAATGGCCATATATTTCACTATTGGCATGCCTAAACAGTATAATGCATGCTTTTGTGGGAGCTGTCATGTCTCCGTTTTGTTATTTGCAGAAATGTATTCGGTTAGTAACCGAATACATTTCTGCAAATAGCACTGTTCTTGCATGGATACCTGGCTGCTTGGTGAATCACTAATTCACCTCATTTGCATAGTTTTCATCAGAAAATAAGGTAATTAACATTCTGCAGCCATATCTTTGCAGGAACAGTTTAGGCACACTTGTGTACATCAGACCAGCTATTTGCTAGATCGCTCAGCGGCCATATTCCATGCACTGTTCCTGCACGGAATTTTCAGCTTCATGAATCCCAGGTATGATTTTTAATTACATGCAGGTATTTGTATGTTTTAGTATTCTTAGTATGAGTAAAATATTGATTTATGTATTAGTCTTTTTTGTGTGTTATCTCTTTAAAGGTGAAGTCACATGACCTTTTCCTTTTTGTGTTAAGTCATGTGTTTTAAATCAGCTGACTATTTGCCTGAAGAAATCTGTATTGGTGAAAGTCTAGTACTAGCAAGCTATAATAAATTTCCTGCTGTTTAAGTATCGAGTGTCATGAAGACAGATATATCTCCCAGAGATTGTAACACCTCTGGAACAAACTTCCAATTCACATGAAGCAGAGCTCCTCACTGAACCTATTCAACCATAACCTAGATAAATGGATGGGAGACCACAAATTCACCTTGGGGATGGCACCCACGTCCATCATGGACAGATGTAGTTGGTATTGATCATAGACTCACTCTGTGAATTTTGCCATCTAACCAAGGAAAATTTGTGAAACTCAGGATTAACATGGCTAAGCTTGTAAGGGCTCTAGGGCCATTAAACTCCTATGATCCTATGAACCTAAGTAAATTCATAAGATATTAGTCTAAGTAGTTTGCAGTATATATATATATATATATATATATATATATATATATATATATATATATATATATATATATATATATATATATATATATATATATATATATATATAAACTGACAAGTATTCATGAGTCAAATCAATACCTTCCTGATTTGGAATAACTGTAAATAAAGATTTAATGCCCATGGTAACTAAGTAAAAGCCACTTTTTTGGTTATAGACAAACTAAGTATATAGTTTATTCAAAAAAATGTTTGGCATCTTTGCAAACATTGTCATCATTCAGGACATACTACTTCTTTTTTTTATTTAGAAATATAGATATGGGCTAAGTGCCACAACCTCCTCGTGAAAACATTGGTCTTAGTGATGAGCATTGCTTATTTTTATGTATCTTTGAAGCCCATATATTTCTGGTATTCTGGATTTGAGTACATAAAAGTAATCAAACAACCCTAGAGAAATAAGCCCACGCATATGTAAATCATAAAGATTACACTTTTAACTTTGGTGGCAATTTATTGACATGAAATTTGTATATAATTTGAAACTCAGTTCTATAACTCAGCATATCATTCATAAGATTAACATAATCAGTCTTAGAAATAACAATCCATTTTGCTTTATCTGCTTGCGTGATTTCAATAACAGAATTGTAATTTCTGTAGTGCTATCAATTCATCTGCAGCCAAATCATAAAACTTATTTTTAGAATGTCATCCACGCATAAAATATTTTGTTAAATCATGTTCACAGATATTCAAAAAAGCTGCTATGATGGATACATGCATGGGTGTAAAAGTACTGGGTTTCATAAAGTTAGTCAATGCATTATCATTCTTAATAATTTCAAGTCTATGTTCCTTAAAACAGATATAAATGTAACACTACATCTGTTAAATGACTACTATCTTCAGGAATAAAAGTAAGGCCTTTGCTTAATAGTGAAAGCTCACAAGTAGATAGTGGTAAGTCAGGTAAATTGAAGACTATCTTCTCACTACTGACATACCTTGTGTCATCATCTTGGCATTCAAACTTGTGTTTGTTCCACTTCCTCTCCTGCATCTTCTTTTCATTTTTTTCCTGCTTCTGCCTTTGTATTGTACATTCTGAAAATGAGTAGAAATAATTGGAGCAGGCAGTGAAGGAAACTCTGATATCTAAATTATTTTTAGGGTCTTGATTGCTCAGTGTATTCAAACTCAATCCTTGCATTGACAACAACATCCTGTTTGTCACTGAGGTAGATGAGACACTTGTGTGCATGTAGAGTTATCTCTCGGCGATGGAAAAATATGACCTTTGGCAAAATCATCAAGATCTCCTTGGAACTTCCTTCATTTAGTTGCCATTATGTGTTGCTCATAGTCACATTACCTGCAATCTAGTTATATTTCCTCATGAATACATTAGGACTTGAAATGTCATGTAAACACTCACCTAGAGTGCTAATATCATGTTTAGACTAACTACATAGAAAAACTGTGTATATAGATTCTAGTGAACACAAATAATGTGCAATGTACAATTAAGCAGAGTGAAATGTACAATATATACATTAGCTTCTAAAGTGGGTGAATCTTCAGTGAATCTTGAGAAAGGATAAAAAACTTGGGGAGGAGATATGTAAGGTGATATGTCCTGTGTTAAAGCAAGAGCATTTGGCTTGGATGAAAAAGCATTTTTGATTTGTATTCTGAATTTGGAATAAGTGCTGATTTCCTTAATGTTGCTGGGGACAGATTGCCAAAAGAGTAGGTGCCTGAAAGAAAAAAGTATGTGCAGTGGTATTGAGTTTACTTTTAAGGGTAACGAGGGTTGGTGTATCTTGTGAGTAGTGTCCCAGGATGGATGAAGAGCCTTTTTCATGAAGTCTAGCTGCAATGGGAGTAAATGTGTAGAGTCAATGCAGTTTTTAGAATTGGGATCTTAAAAGTAGGTTAGACCTTTGTTTTATGGTAGACATTTGGCTTTTTTTAAGGTGATACATGGATGATCACAGGGAGGCGAGTTTATAATAAATAAAAAGATTCTGTTAAAGATAGTCTGGGGTGTTGCAATGTTTTTCTAAGAGGCAGAAGAAAGAATTGGGAGCCCATACTGAAGTTGAGAAAGGCAAACTCCTTTGGCAATGGCTGCTCTGGCTGATTGAGATAGAAAAGGGGAGATCTTTTTTGACCCAGAAGAGGAAAAAGTTTATTTTGGTTCTTATTTTGTCTATGTGGAAAATAAATTTTAGTGGCTGATCAAGCCATAGTCCTAGGTAATTGAACCTGGAGATTGTCTCTTTGGAAAGGTTTTGTAGGTCAAAGATAGTTAAAGTATTAGGTGCTTTGTGAATGGTTTAACTCAACTAATCACCTCTCCCACATGCTAATTAAAAAACTATAGACAAAGGCTCTATACTTGAGTAGACACTGACTTCCTCTCCTATGTACATATCTTCCCATGTCTGCCTCTGTAACACATTAACAAACCACCTTCCCACATGTGTCATCAGAGCCCTTCAATTCACCTCCAAACCTTACCACTTTAATGATATATGTGATCTTCCTCATTTAAAAAAGACATATTTATCTGTATCCTAAAACTCTATAAATGGCAAAATCTAAAGAATCTCCCCCAAGATGATGCTGTTACATATTTCACAAAAACCTTCTTTAATATTATAAACAACCAAGCCCCCTCAGAACAAAGTGAATACAATCTACAACAGCACCGTGGGTGACAAAATCTACAAAACCTCTGATAAAACCAAAAGGCATTCTGGTCCACCATAAACCCAACTATGCCACTCAACCATAACCAATAGTACCCAACAAAAGAAACAACATTCCCACTCACTCCAGTAACCTCTTTATAAACTCAGTTATATCATTACTCAAACAGAAAACACCTCCCACTGCCCAGACCAGCAACAATAACACTTCTAACTCAACCGCCTTCTCAGTTTACCAGTCCCTTTCTGTACTATAAAAATCTTCTATCAAAACTAAAACCCACTACTTTTGTACCAGGGGTCTACTTTACATTACTGAATTTACACTTTACAGAAATTTAAACCAACAAGACAAATACTTTGAACCCAGACATCACCGAACCTTCACTTTGTCAAAGTTTACATTAACAAAACAACTGCTGCTATAATGAAAAAAAAAAAAATAAAATTTTTGTAACATTTATGCAGGGGGACAAGGCCCACACCCCATGCAAATTATATATATCAATGCTGGGATCGCACTACAGTGAAGGAAAGGGTACATTTCCTGATCCTCACTGTACTGTAAACTCCATTCAGATGCTCTAAGCACTGTGAGACTTGTGCAGCAGGTGTTTTGTTGATGTAGACTTTAGAAAAAGTGAAGATTTGGTGATCTCCAGTTTTGAAGTACTTGTCTTGCTGGTTTACATTTTGGTAAAGTGTAAATTTGATAATGTAAAGGAGACCCTGTGCCAGAAAGTGTTTCCACTGAGTATCTAAAAATTGCAGCCAAATACTTGGCAGACCTGGTATCCATACTAATAAATGGCTCTCTTTCTGAATTTTATGTATCATTTCTATGCAGAAAAAAAGTTTTAACCTACTACTTCATGAAGGAGGTGATTGTACAGATCATAGAAATTTTTGACCTATTGCCATTCTGCCTCCTCTACCTAAAATCCTTGATAAATGCGTCCTGTCCCAACTGACGCAACACCTCACCCAAAAGAACCTTCTCTACCCTTCTGAACATGGCTTCCATTCCCATCACAATACAAAAACAACTGCCCTTTTTCATGTCACTAGTAATGACAATTTCCATCAAAATTAAGGCAAGCTGGTATAGGCATATTTCTTGGCTTTTCCAAAACATTTGATGCAGCCTCCCATCCCATCATTTTCCATAGAATGTCAGAACTTGGTCTTGCTGAATCCCCCATTCCCTTGTCCCACAGCTATCCTGCTAACAGGTCCAAGCCATAAAATGGCACAGATAATTCTTCCCCTTTCTCTCCGTTTCTACAGGTGCCCACAAGGCTCTATCCTTGGTCCCATATGTTTCAATAGTTTTATTAATAATCTATCCATAGGTCTCTAAATCAGCCACAGTAGTTCAGTGTGCATATGACTCTACCCTTTTGTGTAGTGCCTAATATCTTGCCAATTTGCAAAAATGCACTCAACAATCCTTCTCATCCATTGAAGCCCAGTTAACAGAAACCCACCAAAATGTAAACTTATCTTACTTAAATCAAAATTCCTCTCAGGGTAGAAATCCTCCTTTGACATCTCATCAAATAATACCAAATTGGTATCTCCATTGATGATAGCCTAAAATTTGACTATCACATCTAACATACTATAAAGAAAACTCGCCAGAAATTGGGGTCTCTTGGGTGTGGCTAAGATTTTCTAACAACAATATTAACTAAAATAATCACTATTAACTAAAAAATTAGATTCTGGAAACACTGCATAGCTATTTACATTCAATAATAGTGAAATAAAAGAGTTATAGTCTAAAATGTTTCAGAAGTTGTTAGTTTCCTGTCAGAGTTTTATCTGCTTGGTTAAGAAAGAAGAGACTACAAATGAGATATTCAAAAATGGTACACAGTATTCTTCTGTCAAAAAGGATATCCAGTCATTAATATCAAGCATGCAAATTGTATCTATAAAAATTGATAAGCCTGATACTAAAATTTAAAGTTTTAAACAAGAATGCATTAAGAAAATGGACCATTTGGGGACACTTATAACACAGCAAAGTGCACAAATTAATAGCATAGAAGAAGATTTAAATGACCATAAAGGGAGAATAACTGAAGGTTATTCCCAAACTGAATTTCTTTTAATACAAAATAACTGACTTTTAAAGTGGTTGATTTAGAAAATAGACTGAGGCAAAACAATGTCAGAATATATGGTATACCTGAAAAAATATGAGGGAGACAATATAATAAACATTTTAACAACCTGGTTGCATAAAAACTCAAACCTGCCAGAAATTTTATCTTTTGGAAGAGAAAAGGCTTGCAGATATTTGGTAACCCCTTCCAACAAGGCAAACTCATCTCCATGTTCAATAATAGTTAAAATTATGGCCAGCATGGATAAAGATCAAATACTAAAAGCAGCATGGTCTACTCCACCTATTAAAACAGGTGAATACTTAATTAGATTTGACAATGTCTATTCCAGTAAGGTAATGAATATATGGAAAAACTATTTGCCATTGAGTAAAGAATTTAAAAATAATAATATTAAAGCTACTATATTATTTCCTGCCAAGATAAAAATCTTTGTCCCTGAAGGAAATAAATTATGAGACACACTAGAAAAAGGGTCTACATTTGTCAATAAAATTAAAATTCTCAATATCATTGAAGAAAAGTACTGGAATGTTTTCTCCCTCAAATGACAGAGTGAGCTGAATACATGGAAAACTACTTCCAAAGTTCAAAAACTTAAAAACAAATAGCTTTTATTTTCTGATTACATAATTCTGGTTTATTAAAGCAATACATTTATTCTTTAAGAAAAAGATTTATTTAGCACTATATCCTTCAAGTCAAATGTCACATATAAGACAGCACTTAAATATAAGCGCAAGACCAATGAGTGGTTTAGTTATCCAAACAAAACTTGATTCTTATTGTTTTGTTTCCTGTCTGTTCCTTGAACTACTTGGTGATAATGTTGGTCTCTGAAGAGTTCAAAGGTACAACACTAAAAATTCTGAAATAAGTAATGTTGTAAATAGTAATGATTTAGAATATGTAATTAACTTGTCTAAATATGAGTTTAATGAAGTAGAAAAGGCTTTGTTAACTAGAAGTCTGAAATTTATCCCCACGGCATTGCTTAGGTTACATGAAATTACAGGGGCCATTTTCAGACTAATCCACAAGTTACATATTTGTGATTTTTAAAAAAAAATGGTACAGTGAATGATGTTATAGAAGTATTAAGTATGAAGAAGCAGAATCAAGTGATGACAGATTTTCATGCAATTCAGAAACAGAAATGAATGCATATTGTACTTTTGATGCAAAAATAATTTTATTCCTCCTTTCAGAAATGCAAATGTGCAGCAATGTTACTACATACTAAATCATGTTGTAGAAAAAGAATATTATTTATTTTTTAGAAATAAAATTGAATACAATATGAGTAAGGATGAATAGTGTACTTTGAAAAACCTAAGTGCAAATGATGAGTTGGTATTTAAACTAGATGATAAATGGGGGAAACTAGTGGCAATGCATTTTTCACAATATCTAAAAATGTGTAATCAACATCTGAGTGATGAAAATTTTTGCACTAAGGTAGAAATGAAAGAATATGAAAGAGCTTTAAAAGAATATGATGAATTATTATATAACGGTTAGATTAAAGTATTTTACTTTCACTGATATACAACAAAAGCTTAGTAGCAAAAATTGCTTGATGGCTAAGTTTTTATTTTCCTGTGCCAAAGATCAATAAAAATTTGAGTGACCCCCCCCCCAAAGGCTGATCCATAGTTTTGGCATATGGGTATTTTACCCACAATTTGGTATGTTTTTTTACATCAATATCTGCTTAAAGAGTAGGATTTACTGTGCATTTTTCTTGAGAATCCACTGTGCTTCTTGTTCTAATAAAAGAACTGCAATTATTACAAAATGTTTGACCCACTGGCCTACAGGTTGGAGTAGTTTTTATTGATTCAGTATTTGTTAGTGGTTTTTTACAACTTAATTCTTACTTGTTTTGTCTTCTGTCTGTTCCTTGAGCTACTTGGTGGTAATATGGGTCTAGGAAGAGTTCAAACATGCAGCACTGATATTTGTGACAACAGGAAGTAGATAAATTACTGCTACAGTGGTGAAGAGAAGGGAATTGAACTGTATATCAAATGTATATGTAAGAAATATAATCAAAATAGTCTTTTAAATTTAAAATGTTAATTTAGAAGAGAAGAATGAGAATCACAAACGTTTAGTGATGTTCTAATATATAGTTTAACTATACTACATTGAATAATATTTGAATAAGCTATAGTGTTATCAGCCCCAACTCTCTCTCTCTCTATATATATATATATATACACACACACACACACACACACACACACACACACACACACACACACACACACACACACACACACACACACATATATCAGTAGGAAAGAGTGACATTTTGTTACTGACTAAGACAGCTTAGAATGATGAAGAAATATGAGAAACTAGGAGAATGCATAGGAATACCAACTAGTATAAGTAATGAATTGTCATAATCCCATGTTATAGTGAAATATTAAATTTAGAAATGGAAACAAAGCACAGAGTAGAAAGACTTAATAATTAAAGGCTTGCATCTATGCTAGACAAACAAAAATATACTTTTATTTAGGGACTATGTTAAATCATCGAGTACTTAAAAAAGCAAATGATGATTTATCGAACCCATGTAAGAGAAAGCTTACAATCTCAAATGCTTAGAACGGTGATTTTTTTTCCAAGGGAAAAAATTGCTGTCCCAAAAAAAATAAATAAATAAATTAAAACATTACATAAAGTGGGGGGCTATGCCCACACACCCCCTACTTAAATATACCAACTCTGAGATCACACTACAATCACAAAAATGGCAAAGTAACGAAAGCGACCAAGCGATTTCTTTCCCAGGGAAAGAATTTGCTTGTATGCCGTTTCGCTATTTAGCCTTTTTGTGCTTTCAAATTCGATCAAGATGCATTTGAAAGAATGCATCTTTGATCATTTAATAGGAACCCTTTATTTATATTTAAGATTAGTTATGTTATTAGAAATAATAACATGGGCGAGTTCCATATGAATAATACATAGGTGCTTATAGGAAGAAATATTCTTTGTATAGTATTACTATTATTATTATTATTATTATTATTATTATTATTATACTAATGTTGGAAAGTCAGAAATGTATGCACCTTCTGCTAACTCTGAAAATGCTATGTTATGATTAACAATGAGAGGGAAGTGAAAACTCACTTTCAAATGGCTCTTTGAGGAGGAACTACAGAAATGGGGTAGAATACCAGAAGGCAAATAAGAGTGAAAGTAACAGTTAGAAAGTAAAACTGCTTGTAGAGAATAGATGCATCATGATTATGCCCTCACATTGCAACATAATAAATATATAAATGCTTACATGATTTACTAGAAAGTTCCATAAAATGGCATCTGTAAAGTTCTTGAAGTCTAAAATCTAAAAGAAATGTAGTTATATAAACCCTAAGGTTCCTTACATATTGTAAAAATTTGGGTTTGTCAAGATTATTTGAGCTAAGTTATTTTGCAAGTTAGTGCAGGAGTATGCATGCTTTTATTATTGAGTCAGTTCTTTTATTTCTGATGGAGATCAAGGTGGAGTTTCTAAGATGTATGGGACTGGGAGAGGAGAAACTTTCAATACAAATATAATGAAGCATTTAAGTGCATTCTTAACTAAGGAGTTTTTTGATCCTATTAAACAGCAGATTTTTTACAACAAACACAACAAAGTAATATGTACATATATAATAACTAATTTGTTGAGTAAAAATAGTCCTAGATGTTTGATATTTAGTACATATTCAGCAGATTGAGGGTGGTACAAATATAAGGTATAGTCAGTCATACTATTAAAACCAACATAGAGGTTTTTTGTTAAGAGTCATACAATATGTATACATTATTAATCATGGCAAATGTACAAATGCATTAACTTTCTTATTGTATACTAGTCTATACGATTTGAATTGCCTATGATCTTCTAAGTCTTGCTGATGACTTTTTTCTTTTATATTCCATTCTAGCTTACTTTCAGTTCTAATGATTTGATTATATCTGTGTTTAAATTATCAGATGGTCCAGAAATGTTTGGTAGATAATTAGAATAATAATAGAAAAACTGATATGCATTGCATTCTTCAAATTACTTACTCATAGAGATTCATTTAGATAAATTATGAATCTTTAAAATCCTGATGAATAAAATAAGTGCAAATGTCAAAAAGTGTAATTAAATCTGTAGTCATATTAAGTAATGTATATTATTGTATCAATCATTTCTAAGTTACAGTAGCTCTTGGCTAGTTCTTAAAGAAATGTTGGGCTCTGACTGGTGGAAGAATATATTGGTAGTTTGACTACTTGATGGGCAAATTAGGAACTTTGCTATTCATGAATAAAAGTGTTTTATTAATAACATATATGGTTATAGTTGTGTATTTATGGTTGTGTTTATTAGGATATTTAGTAATTTAGTGTATATAAAGGAAGAATTAAAGACAATATGGAAATTAAAGTAGTGTTAGAGGCAAACATTAGAACATTAGAGTACTAATCTTAACTGTAATTAGATGGATGAATGTATCATATTACATCTTAGTAAACAAATTTACTCCAAATATAAAGTAAAATGCTTTAATATAGTATATGTCAATGTAAATGGATTAAATAATGGCAACAAAAGGAAGGCATTACTGAAGTATTTAAAATAAAGACGGGACATTATATTTTTGTCAGAGACTCATTTGGTAGATAGAGATATGCATTATTTAAATAATATAGGCTTTGAGGTATTATCATCTACTTCTTTGAATAAAAAGTAGAGGAGCTGCTATGCTATGGGAAAATTCTATTGTAATGCCTTGGGTTGTAAAATCTATTAATGACCCAAAAGGAATGACACAATTATAGCAATTCAGTTTAATAGCAAACTCTATAAACTAGCTAATTTTTACTGCATCTCTGGTATAGGTGTAAGAGTGGCAAATGACTGATTAAATTCATTAGATGGTCACTGGAAGGGTAATTTAATATTAGCTGGAGATTTTAACTGTATATCTAGTACTGAAGATTCAGGTAAGTAGAAGAAAGCTAAAATACTACCACCAACTAAAGCATTAAATACATTGATTTAGTAATAAAAGAAAAAGCTAAATCTTTATTCATCACTCATTATTCTTATGCATATGGAACATAAACCTAATTGGCAAGAAGTATGCTTCCATAGAGCTATTTGATTAAGTTAATTATATTAAAAATATTCCCTGCCCTTTATCTGATCATAATACATTAAGTATTAATCTAACAATGGATTTAAAGAAATGTCATGTTTTTACAGAATTCCAATATATATGATGAAATTAAAGAATTTAAAACTTACCTTAAAGAACAAATAGGGGACTTCATTTCTTAAATGATAATAATGGTTAATAAACCTAAACAGGTTAAAATATTGTATTTTGGGATTCTTTAAAAAATGCATATTAAAGATAGAATTCAAAGGTAGACTAGTAATAAAATGAAAGAGTGGGACAAAGAGTTATAAAAATTAGAGGATGAGATACATAAAGAAGATCTGAACAACAAAGAAAGAAATTAGATAATACTGAAATTATTAAAAAACTAAAGGCAAAATATCAAACAGTGTTAACAACTAAAACAGAGATAGCTTTAGAAAAACCAAAACAGCAAAGCTATGCAATGACACCAATCAATCTACACAAAATAGTTAATAGAAGTAAGATGTTATGTAAAAATGTTTATATCAATAATATTGATATCCTCATACTGAAAAGCTTTCTTCAGACATAGAGAAAATGCTTGCTATTTTCCAAATGTTTCATAAAAATCTCAGTAAAGATAAAAATCTTAATGTTAATGATTGCAGAACTGATAAGTATTTATAGAAGAATATTACTAAAGAACTAAATGATCAGCAAGTTGCATGATTAAATAAATTAGCTTAAATGAAATTAAAGATATAGTAAAGAAAGTTAAAAATGGTAAAGCCCAGGACTATATGGTTTAAGTATGGAATTATATAATCTACAACTGCTAAATATTTTACAATTGCTGAAGGAAGTTTTCATGATAATCCATAATGATAAATGAATCCCTCATTCATGGAAATTTACTATAATTTCACCTATACTTAAACTAGGAAAGGATACAAATCTAGTTTATCATATAGACATATTTATTTATTAAATGCAGATTATAAAATATTTATTTCCATTTTTGCTATAAGGTTAAGAGATATAGTAGACTAATTAGAAAGGATCAAACAGGATTTATTGTCAATATATTAACTTACGATAATATCAAAATGGTAATCAAGTAGGTGGCTTCAAAACATTGACTGCAATTAGCCTGAATATTGAAACAGCTTTTGATTCTGTTGAATGGAACTATTTGTTTAAAACCTTAGAAGTGTTTGCATTTTCAGAGCAAATTATAGGATTATTAAGAAATTTATGTAAGGATTCTAAAGCATATATTAAAATTAGAACCTAGATTTCTCAAGGGTTTACCTTAAATAAAGGCACAAAATAAGAATGTCCCTTGTCTCCTTTATTATTTGCATTAGTCATTGAATCATTGGCTAATAGCATAAGAAGTAATGATAATATCAATGTTTTTGCGTACATAAGATCTTTCTTTCTAAAATACAGTTTTTTGCAGGTAATGTTTTATTAACTATATGAGATCTAAATAACTCAATTAAAGAAATAAATTAAGAAATTGAAGAGTTTTAAGAAATTGCATTATTGAAGATTAACAATAGTAAAACTGAAACTTTAGTAATGACTTAGCAACTAAATAGTAAGTTAAAAGATATAAATATAATTAGAAAACTCAAGAGTTAAAATATTTAAGAATAATAATTCACAGAGTTGTTAGTAAGCTTATCAATCACAGTTCTGAAAAAAATAATTAAAGAAGTGTTAATCCTTATAAAATATGGAATGAGTGTTTTTTTTACTTTTGATGATAAGTTGATTCTTATTAAAATATTTCCTAAAATTATTTAAATATTTAATTCAACATCTTTAATATCTGACAAAAAACTATTAAGGAAAATGAAAAAAATATCAATTTCATTCATATGACATTCTAAAAAGCCAAGAATTGCTTATAGAAATTACATTAAACTCTGTGAGTATGGTGATTATCAGCTTTCCTGCTGTGCAATCATATTCCAATGCAGCAATTTTTAATTCTATTACACTCTGATTATATTCAACCAATACTAGTTAATGGAAAACCATTCCAGAACAGATATTGCATTCACATTGGTAGTATTATACTTGACAAAAATTAGCTATTTAACAATTCCTTCATCTGGTTAATAAAACATACTTTAGAAGGAAATTAATTTCAATGTTTAGAATCCTCATTTATGAAATTAATCTTAAAATAGTGAAGAAATGTATTTATAAAATTCCATTAATTTCAAAATGGAAATTCTTGTGATTTTACATTTGCATTCACATCTAGATTTGTGATATCTCAAAATGCTATTGAAATGACTATGATAAAAAGAAATAGGTTATCTGTATGGTATGATTGTTTTGAAAAAGGGAAAGCAAATACATTAGAAAGTTTAATGAAAAATTATGTTTGACAAATTTTTCGATCAAATAATACTATATATTACAAATAAATTAGACAACTTTGCAAATAATATGAATGAAAAGGATCAAAACACCACTCTCCCATTATATGAATATATATGGTTGCTATTACTGAATGTAAAGCAACCTACATATGAAGTTTGTCTTAATGATATAAGTCAATTATAAACAATAATAATGTCTGATGAAACATTTGGAAATTTTTAGATACTAGTGGATTAAATGACACAAATGAAGATAAAAATAAAAATGTACTGTTTAGGTCCATTAGTGAGACATCTTCAAGTTTATATTGTAAAATCTGTGTGTAAATATATGCAGGGTATTTTCTACCCCATACAAATTTACTAAAGTGACTTCTTTGATCTGCAATTGGACATGTATGTTTATGGATTGTGAGAAATTAAATGCTTATCGGGAAGAGGTAAGTAATTTCTTTAAAGGATTTTGGACAGATAATTGCATTTTGACTAGATCAACAATACTAATGAATGCTCCAGTTCCACTTCCTATGAAAAACAAACAATGGTCTGAAATCAAGCATGCCCAACCACTCCACAAACAAAGTGTTTTAATGATTGTTGAATTCATAGTGAAACACAAAGATTCTTTATTATTAGGCTGAACAAGGACAGGGTGATGGCGAGTTGTCTTCCAGGAGCCAAGATCTTTGATGTTTCAAGGGCCTTTATGACCCTTTTACTAAACAAATCTAACTATAACATGCTATATTTTCATGTAGAGGTGGATGCCTTGGGTCACAAAAGCAGGAAGGCAGTGCAGAGTGACATGGCAGAGTTCTCCTTGCATGTCACAAATGAAAGCAGGACTCAGGTTCTGAGCAGAGCCCTCTTTTCTTCTGCATTGATGCCTAGCTACAAAGAAAAATAATTGAATCCAACAATTGAGTAAATACTTGGTGTTATATGGTGGGTACATATGTCAACCTGTAGTGAGATGCTTGAAAATCCTTCTTGTTTTGCAATGGGTGACCCACATGTCTCGTTTAATTCCTTCTGCGTTCCACCTGAAGCCTTACCAACTCCAGCAATGCCTTTCTTTTCAAGCAGAGTGCAGCTAATGAGCATTCCTTCAAAGCCAACATACGAAAACCTAAAAAGGATCACATTAAGGTGGATCTGTTCAGTGCCAAAAGTTTCAAAAACAATGTTTTGACCTTGAGACACTCCTGCATTTGGAAATCATCAATGTCTATGTAATCACTGAAACTTGGTTTAAATGTCTAGAAAGCAACTCTCCATGCCTGCATTTTATGCCTACCATCCTTTAGATCTGACAGCTACTCTGTGTATGCTAGACAACATATCACCTTTACAAGGATTCCAGAAGATTCACAAATGGAATTTATTGAACTTCAAATCACAGTAAACCTGTCCAAATATCTGTCTTTGCCTGTTAGAGGACATTCACCCTATCCCCCCTGAGCTTTATATAAAGTTCCTAAACATATTTGGTGAAGCCCCCATAAACAATAACTCAATCATTCTAGAAAACCTCAACTATAGATAAATAAAATGGAGTACCTATACAGGTTTAGCCTAATAGATTTTGGATGTAATCAATAAAAGCTCCATGGATCAGAGCATTACCAACCTTACAGGAGGATGTCATATTTTCCTAGTACTTACAAATATAATATTATTGTACACAAATCCTATGGTATCTCCTTGACTCATAAAGTCAGATTATAAACTAATAATCTTTTCCCTCAAAATCTCTAAACTCATTGAAACCAGTATATCAGAATTCATGGATATAATACCTGCAAAATTCATTAAATTTTGTGATGAAGTCTCAAATTTTCAATTATCACAGTATCACCTCGGACATTGCCATAGCACATTGCTTTGCAAAAGAGTTCTGTACCCTTAGATAAATGTATAGAACTCGCAGTCCCATCCAGATTGAAATATAATGAGAATTTTAAAAGCAAACTACCCTGGTGGGCCGCTGACATAAATAAAATCAACAATAAGAAGTTCATTAAAGCATACAGCAGATCAAGAGATCCTCAAGTCGAGAAAAAATATCAGCTATTTAACTAAAACATTGAAACAATACTATTAGGTATACAAAAGCAGTCCATGAATGTAAGTTACCATCTGAAGCTAGGGACAACTATAAGTCTTTCACTTGCATCATCAATGAACTAAGGAACAAAACCTAGCATTGCACAAAACTCATACAAAATGGTAATATCTACTATGACCCAATGGACTATGCATATATATTGGAAAACAAACTCAGTTCCAATTTTACTCAGAGATGTCCTTTAATCTCTCAGGCCTCCATCATCACTGACGAACATGTACTGAAAGTGCTGTCAATGACCAAAACCTCTTTCTCCATGGGACTTGATAAAATATGTGGCTGTTTAATAGTACAAAAATGCCATGTCAAAGTCACCCTATAAGCTACTTGACCTAAGCCTAGCAATGATCTTTCTCCATGATTTATGGCACAAAGTAGTGGCAATGTCAATGTATCATAGGTCCACACGATAGACTTTGGAAATTATAGGTCTAAAAGCCTGATGCATCTCATTTGCAAAGCAATGGCACATATTATAAGTGGCCTGATAAATTTTGACTTTAAAAATCTCATCACGATAAATATACAGCAGTCTGGCTCTGTAAAGGGGAAGATCCAGTATGATGAATCTGTTGAATTTCTTTAAAAAATTAACAGAAGCTGTTGACAGCAGTCATGTTGTCCACACATTATACCTTGATTTGGACAAGGCATTTTATACCATCCCCCATGCTAGCAGAATTAGTAAACTTAATGCATTTCAAATGCACCTATCTGTGGTTAGATGGATAGCCAGTTGGATAAAGGACAGAGCCCATATGGTGCAAGGGCAGCTGCAGCATCAGAGAGTATGAAGGTAACCAGTGGTGTTCCACAGGGCTCCATGTTAGGACCACTTTAATTTGGCCTTTACTTTTCTGATGTTCAGGTCAAGAAGCAGCCTCTCTCGCTACTAAGTTTGCAGACAACTGCGGACTTGGAGTCATTGTTAAACCCTACTCTGATGCCCATGCACTTTAGCAAGAGCTTACACTCATAAATACCTAGTGTACTTAAAGTGCACTTAAATTAAATGCTAAAAAAAGCAGCATTGTCACATTTAGCAGCCAATCCCTCTACTAGCATACAGCATAGACAATAGACATAGTGGAGAGACAGTTTCATTACGCATCACCTCTTCCTCCTCTGGTATAAACACCTGCAGATCAAGCAGTATGATAACCTGTCTTCCTTTAAATGAACAAAATGAAATAAACAGTACACACTCCTGTCAAAGGTGGCCCACAAACAACAAAAATCCAGGCCTAAAAATTATATGTGATTTTAACTTGTATAAATATTTTACTTTGAGTTGCTTTTTATATGGACCTGATGAAGTGGTAACTGCGTGAAAGTGCTCATCCTTTTGTAATAAAGAAGTGTTTTAGGACATTTTTGGCTTTTTCTCAGTTTTGTCGGTGTGCTCACATCTTGTTTTTAAGCCTTCCTTTAAATGAAAATAGGATGATTGGATAGATATTTAGAAATCCAACCCTGGCTTAAGTGGCTTGTTTGCCTAGAAGAAAGGTACAATCTGCAGGTGGTTATCATTCAGGCATAGTGGTTACAACATTTAGTTTCTTTTGATATTCATGATTGCTGAGGTTAGGATAAATTATTTGACCTTCTAGAAACATAATATTCTGTTGTCAGTATTTATAATCAGTCTGGCAATTAGTGTAGAAGATTAAGACTTTGAGCTGTTAGCAAGATGCTTCCTGTAGTTAAAGGTACAAGGCTTGATTCCTTCCTTCTCCATTTGCCTTCTTTGTGATTGGCTACATCACTTTACCAGCTCTGTCTCCAGGGTTGCCCTTAAAAGGGATACTTTTGTCCAATTGGCTCACATGGTTAATTTAGAAATAAAGAAAATGTATTGTTGTTATATTGTCATGTGATCAGTCTACATGTGATTTGTCTTTATCATGTTGGTCTGGATCATGCCAAAATAGTTTCTTTAAAACAATTCTCTTACCTAGTTAACTAATACAAAAAAATCATAAATGTTTGCATTTACCTACACAGCTTCATCAACAGTAGGCAAGGTACAAGTCTGAACCAAACAAAGTGAATACAGCATGTGAGGACATAGAATTTTACAAGTTTCTTCAAGAAATATGCATTAAAGAGAATTAATTTACTGCAATATAATTCTACAGAATATGCCACATCTTAAACTCATCTTAGTCTCTTCATCTTCAAGAACCTCTCCTGAATTAAAACTCACCTGATTAAGTATGCAAGGAAAAACATTGGTCTAACTTTGCTTCTCTTACACTTCTGTGTGTTGCCCCATATTGAACAACCTGCAAAGCATCTAATCTAATCTACTACAGCAATGCTACAATAAAATTGCAAAATGTATGGCCAGTATGAGGTATAAGTCCCACTGCAGCTTTGTATTTATGCAGCACATTTGGCTAGAGCTACCTTACTTACTTTTGTTCTCTCTTTGGTAGTCACATCACCACAGTAGTCAGGAAGTCATTCTATGTGGCTCACCTTATCATAAAAGGGTCCTCATCCAGAAAAAAAGAGGTAATTGTTCCCCTCTACGCATCACTCATAAGACCCATTATAGAGTACAACGCCCCTTTAGGAATGTACCTCACAAGACATCTGCAGCAGCTGGAAAGGTCACAGAAGTACCTCACAAAGAGGATTACTGGCCTCAAACAAATGCTCTACACTAACCACCTCAAAAAACTCCAGCTTTACTCTGTAGCATATTGCCTATTTCAAGATGATCTCTGCCTAACATATAAAACTATGTCAAACCCAGAGCTGTTGGACATGCTACACCTAAAGAAATCCCAATCCCTCTGAGCTACATGCTCTAGGGACCTAAACCTTGTCACCACAATAAACAGGACACGCTGGAGGGATAGATTCCTGTCCCAGAGACTTCCTATACTCTTGAACAAGCTACCCATCTATGTCAAGCAAAGTTCTTCATTAGCACTCTTCAAGAAAAATCTTGATGAGTGGATAGGAAATAGGAAATACACCCCGCGGATCACTTCTGTGTCTCTGCTGGACAGTAGCACAGGAAAACAACTTTCTTGGGTAGTCTAAGCTATGGAACCTTGCTGGCTAGGCTTGCGTAGGCCCTTGGGCCGATAGCCTAGTACCTACCTATGAACCTATGAACCTATGACTGGCCATCACTCACAGTCTTATTAAAAACCAGAAAAATGCCCTAGCCTGAGTGATATCACCTAACAGTATGCATAACCAAGCTACTATGATCCACAGCCATGATACTTCTAATCATTACCAAATCCAACAATTCTGCTATCAATTCCTTGTACTCCTGTTCTAGAGCAAAAATGTGGAACTATGTCCCTTTTCGGCAAAGCAAATACCCACTTCCAAAGTCTTTAAGCTCCAGGTTAACATTTGGTTGGATGTTATGTTCCTGTTCAATCCCTGACTAACCTAACTCTAAACCTGTTATCCTCTTATTGTTTTTATTTTCATCAAAATTGTCCTTCTATACTAACCCACTTCATGCCACTTAAGCCCTGTATCAGTCTTACTACTTCCTTATCTCACTATTTTTAGGCTAGACTATACGATGTAAACTCCAATCAGTTTCTTCTTCAAACTGTTTCTTTTTTGGCCTATACTGTTGCACATTTCCTACCAGCCATCATTCTTTTCCTTGAGATTGCTTTCATTTTGTTTACACATTGTTTTGCAATATAATAAACCTACTGTAGCCTACTGAAATTTTCTATATTCTAAATTTGCTATTTTTTTCAGAATATTAAACAAAGCTGTAATAATGTTAAATTACTAATAATATGTAGTTTCTTCCATAGAGCTTTTCTTCCCAGGCCTGTGCATTTTTTTTTACTCCAGTCTGACCATCACAGTAAAAGGCAGTCAGTCACTCAATCAATTAGTAAATTAATCAATAAATAAACAGATGAAATTTCAGCACTGATGTATCAGCTTAAAAAATGTCAAGTATCCTCATTGACTTATGAACCTGTTTATGGCAAAATACAGTCATCTGATCGATGTTTACTTTCCACACTGTCACACTATAGACACAGTTCTGAATTGTGATATAAACACCAAACTTATCAAAATGTCACATAATTTTCTAGTACAACATTCCTCTGCCTTTTTGAGTCATGCTTCTAGAACAAAATAGAAAACACTCTTATCCACTGATAAGTAATATGGCTGATTTTGTTTACATAATCCTCAGTCTGTGTATTTGATGACTCATTGTCTAGCTTAAGAACTGTACATAATTTTTCTCAGTTTTCATCTAGTAACTATAATTCTTCCAATTAAGCAGTCAAAAGTCTTGATTGTAACAGAATAGTGAAGCACAACCTGGATACCCAGAGCATAACAAGACATTTATTGTGATAAAGTTAAACACTTAATAAGAGAATATGGGCTTTTATCAAGAAATATTGATATCAAAACAGTCTAAGCATGAACAGATGCGTGAAGTGCTTATGTCCAAGGCTGTTGCACAAGTGTTGCCACATATACAGTAGACAATGCACAATATGTAATATTGCATGTAAGAACAGAGAAGAATAGACTGGTAAATGGCAAAAACTTTTTAGGATAACATAAAAATGTTTATTCCTGGACACATAATTATAAATATGAGCTAAAACTCAATATAGTGTATCATTTTAATGCAGAAAGAGGAGTTAATCTGAACAATAGATATGCATGTTGTTTGAAATGAAATATATAAAAAAATCAGATATTTGTCAGCAGGGCAAGGATTCATTAGGAAATCAGCCCTCTAGTTATAGGTGGCAGTAATTTTGCTACTAAAAATGTCATCATAATTCAGACTGCAAAAATAACTGAAGTATAGTTTTATCAAAGATACTGGTTTAGAATAAAGTGGACGAGAAGGTTTAGGACTGGGAATTTACCACTTGAATAAGGAATTGGCTTTAGCACAGTATGAAGCAAACTTGGCAGTGTACAAGAGACTTAAGAATGGGATGGTGCCTGCAACAGTTAATACAAACTTACTGTGTCTGAAGGAGACAAAGAGATAAAAGAGGTACAGAGAGAGAGATAGAGAGAGAGAGAGAGAGAGAGAGAGATGTAAAATTTAAAGATGCACTACACTGTTCAGGTAGTCTGTACCTTTACTCAATGAAAACACTGAGATGAGCTCAGCTGTTAATGACATTCATTTACTCTGCATACAAAGTAGACATCTAGTTTAACAATGAAAGATATACACAAATAACAAAACTGTACTTCAGCTTACATCATCAGATCTGTAATGATAGGAAAATCAAAATTTCTGATACAAAAGAAAAGTCCCAATCTTTATAGTGTTGTTCCTGCCTGCATCAGCAGTTTAGAGAATTTGCCAGGATAATAAGTCTTTCTTTTGAAGCTCATCTGATGACAGTTTGTTTTCCATATTTCACAAATTCTGTTCCTGAAGGATAACTCATCAGTCTTGCTCTTGTCTTGCATGTCCTGCTGATGAGATGCAGCTGCATACAAGAGTTCATCTTGATCTGATTGTAGATAGAGAATTTTGCAAACTGCATAGTTTATAAAAGATAAACTATTTTATTTCTGACTCCTAATAGCAATGAATGCCAAGCTAAATGTTTTTGCCAAGTGCACTCTACAAACTGAAATGCAGAATATTTATTTTACATTTTCTGAATAAAATCCACTGAAATCCATTTTAACCTGTTTGTTAGTCTCACAATTCCCTCTTTTCTATTAAAAAGCAGAAAATGACTGTTCATTTTTGACTTCAGTTATACACATTGAAACCTTTTCCAATTTACCTAAGGTTAACCATTATAATTTGTTGGATTCTATATGTTTTCCACAAATGGCAACTTAGATAGCAATTTCAGATAGTTAATATGACTATAATGCCTAACACTATTAATACTGGATGTATCAACCAACTTAACAGGTTTTTTTCCAGATTTTGAGCAACCAGTAATGATATCCCACCAATTGTGAGCAATATATTTTTTGGTCTTTTTAGTCAAGTTAAGTAATTTATCTTTTGCAATGATGCTTAATGCTTCATAATACAGAATACTTTTATTTCTTTTTTTCAAGTACTCTCTGACAATCTTAGTATTGTTCATTATGTTTTTTAAATTACCCAAACATACAGATATATATTGGAAAGCTGTATTAAGTCATAATTCCAATTTTTGGAAGTATTTACTTCTGTGGTTTCAGTAAACACATAGCTCTGATTATTCCATTTAAGGAAATCAACATGTGATAAACATCTTACAAAAGGTAATTTTAAATTATGACCTACATCTTGATCTGTAACCAGACTAATATGCTGAGGAACCACTTTTATAAACATTTGAAAAGAAGAAGGCATAATGGTCCATTTGCATAAATTAATAGAATGCTGCAATAAGCATGGTTCATAGACAGGCAAATGCTGTCCACAAATCAATCCATTTTCAGTCTGTGTACAATACTCAATTGTATGTGTTTTTCCTCTCATATCTATAAGATTACCTGCAAATCATGGCAACCAATACTCATACCCTTCTGGTACAATAAATATCATAGGTAATACCATAAATTGACACATAACAGTGGTATCAGTAACATTATAATCCAATCTGTATAAGGTCGCCAATCATTTTCATTTTGTAACATCAGTTCACTCTGTTTATTATTTTTTTGAATTTCCACATACAAAGACTACATAGTGCATTTTGTCCAATTTACAAAATTATCATATTACCATCAAATTTCAACTGATGTAGCTGCATAACACCATAATTGTCTAAAAACTGCTGCTGATAATTTATATTGTGCAAATGTGTTTTCCATATCTCTGGATTTCAAGATGCTTGTAAATGTACAATCTGAGAGATATTTTTCCCCACTACATTTAAGCGATTAGTTAAAATTTCAACATTAACTACATTAATAACTCCAATGCCTGTGCCTAGGCCTCTTAGCAGAGTATTGTACCAAGCTCTTTTATTTTGCATAATATTGTTTTGGACTTTCTCCTACAAGAGTACAATTATTTAACTTTTTCTGCAGTCCAAACTTAGTTTGGATCTGCAGCAAACCATGCTGCAAATTCTGAGCTGAAAATGTCTGTATGGCATGTACTGCATGGTTTTATCTGGTACACCAGAAAGGTGTTTTGTAGGATATAATTGCATTCCTTCCTTGGCTGCCTTTTTTGCCATCTGATCTGCATAGTTATTTAACTGAAAATTTTCATTTGTATCTTTTTGATGAGCTTTTACCTTTAAGACACTGTAGCAACCCACAAGGGACTGACTATGAACCACATTTCAAATAGTCTGTAACACAGAAGCATGCTTGAGTGGTTTGCCCATATTATCAACAAACCCTCTCCTTGCCCATGTAGACATATGCAGCTGCAGAGAATTAGCTATGTATGCACTGTCTGAAAAAAATCTTCCTTCATATTCCATGAAGTTAGATAAGTAATACTTATTTCTTGCCTTTATTGTAACTTGCTTGACAATAAATAATGCCAACCATTTTGCAAACACTGCTTGACTGACGTCATCAATCAGTTTATTTAACTGAGTCTCATTTATCAAAGCCTGTATGGCATAATGTGCTGTCTGTGCTATAATGTCTTTGGAAAAAGCTGTTAGGTATTCAGTTTGTTTTAAACCCCAATAAATGGCCAAAAGTTGCTGAATGCACAGGTGATATCCCCTCTCAACAAGTGTCATATTTTTACTAAAGAATGTAATGGGGCATAAAGTCTTTTCCATTGTAGCATAAGAGCCCTGAGGCCACTCCTGTAAAAGCACAACAGAGAGTGTGTTGGGTCCAGCTGCTGCCTGTAACACAAAGGGGTATGTTAAACTTGGAGCTACTAGTTTTTTAGCCTTGGTCAATGCTGCCTTTAAATCACAAAAAGCTGTATTTTCCTTTGGTCCCCACTCCAGAAAGGGTAATTCTGTCTGGCTTAAAAGCATGTTATGACATGAATTGTACCATTTCAATTTTAACCTTAAACCCTGCCTCCTGCAGTGTTTGAAGGACCTGTATCATTTTAGCTAAAAACTGCTCTTTTGTTTCAGACAGTGTAAAATTGAAAGCATTCCCTTCCCTTCCCCCTGTAGTATACATCATTTTATTGCAGTATTATTTATTTGCTTTATGCTGTGAGAATTGAATGTATGCTTGTCCTTTGGCTATTACCTAGACTGTGACACTTTGTTCTTACACATTTGCTTTTTGATTTGATTATTTTTATAAAATATTGTAAGAAACAAAAGAGACACCGACTCAACCAACACATGCGTAAAACAAACATAATTACATGATTTACATTTGCTATCATTTGACTTTTTCTGCACTCACGCCGGGCGTGTGGCGTACGAGCGCCGGGCGTGTGGCGTACGCCTGTAATCCTAGCAGACTGGGAGGCGGAGGTTGATGGATCGAATCATACCATGAACATGCATGTCAGTCCTGTGACGTCATATCTCCACTGCGTTTAACTACTCTCAAGCATGCTTCTGTGAATAAAATTCCAGAAGCAACACTCAAGTGTATCATTTTATACAGTGCCTACAGTTTTAAGAACCCAATCTTTAAATTTAATCATGTTATTAAAAATACTTTTCTGTTCATCCCACTAAGGGAGAGTTTCTAATATTAGCTAAATCTGCTGCTCTAGCTGCCTCAGATTCCTGTGTCTCTAATTGAGCTTGTAATGTGGTAGTTTCCTCCCTTGCAACAATTAAGTCGCTGTGTGTCAGCCAGTTGCTTATCATATTTTTTTCTTTTTTTGCAAATGGACAATTGTATTCATCAACCCTTCTATTATACTAATAGCTTTACTGCTTTGTTTAATAACAGTTTGTATAAAGGTCTTAATTTCAGACTGTCAGACTTTCAAAAACTGAGAAAATTATTTTGTACATTCAGTAATGTCAGCATGCATTTTACCAGACGCATTTCATTTATCACAGTAAGTCTGAAAGTGACCCATGAGGTTAAGATCTTGCTGGTTGCTAACTTTAGCAATCCAATCTTTAAACTCCGGCAAAGCAGATTGTAAAGTACAAACTTTGACATCTACATATAGAAACAGGAACCATTGTCTGTGCTTCAAGCATTACTTTATCCTGGTTGTGTTCCAGGTTTTGTACAATACGTACAATACGTTTATGACAAGGCATGCAAAAAGTAACATTTAAATAACACATTTCTGTACATTCTGTGACACTGCCTTACATAGTAAAGACTTACAGGTGCTAACATGCTGATTATACTATGTATTTAAATAATTCCACACATCTACATATGATTCAGATACATCAACAGTAAAATACTTAGTGTACTTCTTGGCATTTTCATGAATTGTTAAAAGAAAAACAGAAGAAAATATTTACCATAAATGTTCAGGACAAGGTGGCCAGTCTTGACACGAAGAACAGTTGTGGGAAGATTTGTTGCTGTCTTTCACTAGATGCTGGTGAAGCAAAGTCTGACAGTATGACCTGCTATCCATATGTCACCAACTGCCTGAAGAAAAATTACCATACTGCCCTGTACTGCACTGCAGTGTTTGTCCTCCAGTCATTTTAGGAAAGAAGAGTCGACTCCAAAAAAAAAAAGTCTGTGCAGGAATGTCACACTGTGAGAAGCACCTCTGCAGGTCACCTCCCTGGTTGTTTTGACTGGTCTGATCTCGCCACTATGACATTTAAAGATACGCTACACTATTCAGGTAGTCTGTACCATTACTCAATGAAAATACTGACATGAGTTCAGCTGTTAATGACATTCATTCACTCTGCATACAAAGTAGACATCTAGTTTAACAATGAAAGATATACACAAATACCAAAACCATACTTCAGCTTACAGCATCAGATCTGTAAGGATAGGAAAATCAAAGTCTCTGATACAAAAGAAAAAGTCCCAATCTTTATAGTGTCTTTCCTGCCTACATCAGCAGTTTGGAGAATTTGCCAGAATAATAAGTCTTTCTTTTGAAGCTGGTCTGCTGACAGTTTGTTTTCCATATTTCACACATTCTGTTCCTGAAGGATAACTCCTTGGCCTTGCTCTTATCTTGCACGTCCTGTTGACGAGATAGAGCTGAATACAAGAGTTTGTCTTGACCTGCTTATAGATAATTTCACAAACTGCATAGTTTATAAAAGATAAAATATTTTACTTCTGACTCCTAATAACAAATGAATGCCAAGCTATATGTTTTTGCTATGTGCGCTCTACAAACTGAAATGCAGAATATTTATTTTACATTTTCAGAATAAAATCCACTGAAATCCATTTTTAACCTGTTGGTTACTCTCACGAGAGAGAGAGAGAGAGAGAGAGAGAGAGAGAGAAATGACAGACAAACCAACAGAAAGAATGCTTTAGAACTGTTTAGAAGTGGTGTATGACTACATCAGGAAAAAAAGATGGTTTGCAGCCTTGTATCATACTAAATCAAAAGGAATGAGGGAGAGCAGTAGAAGGAGAGAATAAGGAGAAAGCAAGTAAAATACTGATTAAAAAACAGAGTTTTTTCTATAAGAAAACAGCTGCAATACATAAGATCAGTTTTCATAGTAGGCTAGGCAAAGTATGAGAACAAGTGACTAGGAGATTAGCACATAGAGTTGAACAACACCATATAATGACATGGAGAATGAGGAATGAAAAATAAAAAAATGGAGTTATTAATTTAGATATTAACCTAATATGAAAAGCCAGTTACTTTTTGGTAGCAAGAATAGATGTATAAGCATTCAACTGAATTTGTGTACTTGCTCAGAGGAATGAGAATGTTAATCCAGATATAAAGAAATCTACATTTAAGGATTAACTGCAGTAACAAAATATTGTATTCAAATTAATGAAAATAAGCATTGCTGAATAAACAACAAAGGAGTTTCATTGTGCATTTGTTCTCATTGTGAAATTATACTGTGAATGGCAAAAAGGAAGAAAAATAAAACAAGAATATAAAACAGGCAGAAAGAAATAAGCTGTCGATCAGTAGCTGCAGGTTATTTAGCACATAGGGAAATGGCCATATTAGTAAGGCAAAGCTGTTCTAGCCTGCCACCTGAAAATGCCTGTGTGATGTTATTGTACATTGTTGAAAAGATACAGTCCTGGCTACCTTCGAACAAGTGGCATCCTGCAGGCTTCAAATGACTTTCTTTAACGTCTTTTTTAAGTGCTTCTCTGGGATGAGTTCAAACACACACAAATGAATTTTAATTGAGAAATTCCTGAGCTAACTTATTATATTGGACAACTACTGTTAAAGTAGCATACTGTTACTTTAATTATTTTCTGACCTTTTCACCTTTACCTGTCCATCATTTCCCATCAGTGTATGTCCTGAATTAAATAATATGCTTAAGTCTACTTTCACAGGGACATGATTGCTTTTGCCTATTACCTACATTCACCATCCAGTACATCTGACACCATTCCCTAGTTAAACTAAATTATTCTTTATTATTCCTTCATTTGCAATGTACTTATATGTGGTCTCTGGCCATTTGCTGCAGTTTCATGTCAGTAATTCTTGTTTTTCTCCTCTTTTTCTGTTAAGTTCAGTGATGTGTTTTAGGTATTTCATCTGTTATACATAGAGCTGTACTGCAACATACAAGTTAATTATAGTGACAGTAAGTGTTTGAGCAATAAAATCTATATACTATGTTCTTGTAATTGTGCACTGCTTTAGCTAAAAGAAAAAATATATAAAAATAATGTAGAATCTTTTTGGAGTGTTTTCAAAATTTATTTAGTTACAGTTTAATTTAGTACACATTAAGCTATTTAAGGCACTCATAATGGTAAATGTTATAATAAATAATTCCAAACATTTCACCATTCATTATAACCTAACAAGAAACAAATTATCAAATGTATTTTTGAGCCATTCCTGTGGCATATAGGGTAAAGCCCTGACTATGACCTAGGTGACTTGAGTGTGATTAGTGGCTTGGGTGCCTGACAGAACTATCAGGGAATATGGGCCATTCCTATTTTGGGAGGGAAAATGTGTGCTAATGTTTCTTTGGTGGAGTTCTAGTGGAGACTGGAACTCAGAGAGTCGTAGACATGTGGCATTGGCCAAGACAGACGTAATAGCACACTCCCCTTAGGGCCATGGAGAACAGTGTGTGCCATAATTTCTTCATGCCCAGCCAGCTGTAGTATGCCATTAGGGACATAGAGATGTGATGTAGATCATGTAAAAATCCCAATCTCCATCAATGATGAAAACACTCACAATATTTGTTCCATACCTCCTTTGACAGAAAAGAAAATATTAACTAAGTTGAGCTCACAGTTGGAAAGGCAAGTGGGCTTATAATGCAGGGAGTAGGAATCATGATGGCAAAAGGGTTTAGTGGAACAAATGTACTGTCTGATTTTAATCTTCAGCACTAGCTGTGGATTTCAACAATAATATCTGATGTGTATGAAAATATGCTGTGTTTTTTTCATTTTTTAAGATAATGTGTTTAACATGCTGCTTATGCTGTACTATTTATAATGGATGATACTACTATTAGAACATGTGATAAAGGGAGATACTGCCAGCACAGCTATCTGGAATTTTGTAAATAATTATGTGTCTTTTGTGAAAATCAACATGATCTATATAAGATGCTTGTGTTATAGCTGTTTTCGAACAGTATGTCACGTGTATCTCAAATTAGATTTGTACAGACGTGTGTTGAAAAGATATTTTATAAAGTATTCATGCTTAAAATGTAACCACAGCATGCCCTACTGGAATAGAACAGAAATGTACATGCACTTTTGTACTGTTTAAATGCATATATTTTAACAGTAGAAACTGGAACACAAGAGGTTAACTTCAATCCAGCAAAACTTCAGAAAAATACCTGAAATTATATTACTTTCCAGCTACACAATATAATATGATATCTTTCAGTTGTAATGCAGCAAGGTGATAGAATGTCTGTACTAGGGATCTTTTGTATTGTCTTGGAAGTGTTTTATTGTTTTATGACTTCCAGCATCTGTCAAAGGTCTGAGGAAAAGTCCTTGTATATGTATTTTTACAGGTAGATGCTAAATGCTACCAGTTGCCATTAATGGTTGTTTTGGTCCTGGGGACTAGAAGTCAGATGACAAGAAATGATGTAATTCTTTAAGCTAAACCAGCAGTAATATTTGAGATATGAATGTGAGGAGTCTCTGAGAGAGACACAGCATTCTGTATTTGGTCTTGGACCTGACAAGAGGACCCATTCACCACACATCTGCCTTGCTCTGTAGTAAGTTCTCAGGTTACAGTATAACTCTCATATATAGACAGAAATATAACAAAGTTCAATTTAGATATTTTTCTTTATTTATTTGAGACTGCCCAGCAATGTTGTTTTGACTATTTCCTGTGGTTTTGAACTCTAATGTCACTGTGAATATATACTGAGCATTTTCTTGTTCTTTTATTATTTATTATTAAATATATTTAAATCTTTCATTGTTGCTGATCTTTATGAAACATATATAAGTTTTGAGAGTACTTGCATATTTATTTGGTGACATTGTGGGCCACTGCTAATAGCCTTGCTCTTGGTCAAACTACCATTTGTGTTAATATTAATATTACATATTATGATTGGACAACCTTTGTTTAGGGCCATAAAGTAGCTGATAAGGATTTGGCTGGTGGCGGTGATAACTACCTTATAGTCGGGAAAAAAGGGGGCAGAGCTAGTAAACCTGTACCAACCTTTCCCAGGTGTGTGTGTGTGTGTGTGTGTGTGTGTGTGTGTGTGTGTGTGTGTGTGTGTGTGTGTGTCTGTGTGTGTGTGTGTGTGGCAGCTACTTGGGCAGGGACACAAAGCACTGGTTGGACAGAAAGGGTGCTGCAGGTCTTGGCTTGGCCACTCAGCTAAGATCTCAACTCTATAGCTCTGCCAGTGGGCAGTCTTACAAGGAATCTGGAGAAAGGTAGAGGAACCAGCCCCAGACTGACTGCGGTCTCTGTGTGCTCTTAAGAGAAATTGCACTTGATGCAGAGATCTGCATCTGGAAATACTGTGTGTGTACCTTGTCATCCTCCCAATGTACATCCCACACTGGTGCCAGTGGTGAGGAGTGAGGCTCCTTGATTACTGGTCCAGTGGTAAGTCATCACAGAACAGACTACTGCCTTTGAAGAAAGATCTCTGCCTCTCAGCTGCAAAGTCTGTTTTTCATTCCTCATGTCCAGTCACTGCCTGTGTGAAGTTTTAATTGTTCCCTGTGTATGGGTGAGTTTTCTCCTGGAACTCTTGTTTTCTACTACCATCAAAAGCATGCTTGTCAATTTTCTACAATAAATTATTCACATATGTGTTGTGTGTACATCTGTCCTTGTAGCTCTTGTCATGGCAGAAAAGGTCTAAGAGAATCAATTTCCTTTAAAGGTTTACAAATAAAAATGATATAAATGTAGTCTCATGTTAGCAAGAGAATGATTATATGGTGCCCCTCAGTAATTCATATCACTCATTTCTCTGACATTTTGTGTAGCCTCCTTTCTATTGTTCTGCTTACCCCTTGGATTCATGAGCAATTCTGAAGCACTGAACCAACTCAGCTGGTACAGGTAGTCCAAGGACATACTATGTAATAATATGTAAATGCATTAGCATTTTGCATTGGTGGAATACTGTAGTTTTTTAATACGCATCCTCATAGCTGGACTAGCCCAAATATTTAGCAGGGTTAGTAGGTAAATGGCACTACTAACACATAGCCTTCATGACATTAATCCTGCTGTCAGGCTTCATAGACTGTCTTTGTATGTTTTCCTACCCATCTATTTTCTATGTGTTGCAAACACATAGTGAGGCCATACATTCCTCCACCATGCAATCCCTTCACTGAAATAAAGACTTCCACAGCCAACCATGCCCCCCCCCCACAGAAACACCATATCAGTTTCATATTCATAATACAATAGCATGTTAGACATTACATGTCTCCATATTATGGGCATGGAGCATGTTTAAAGTGATTTGCCAGAGTTCTAAAAATTACCTTAGCACCACAACATGTATTGCATACTCTGCAGTATCTTCCAAACCACAGAACAGTTTTGTATCTCCTCAATGTACAAAAATAGTTTTAAAATGCAGTTTCCTTGCACTGACGTCACTGAGGAAAAACAGAGAACTTTAACCTCAGTGATGTTAGCATAGGAAAAGCATCTGCTGAATCTATAGACTTTAATGGGTGTACCCCTGTGCATGCACGGAGATGCCCCATTAAAGATTAAGAATGTACCACACATTAACTTTTCATAATGTCACAAATGCGGAAGCTAATTTTTTGTGAAGTAGTTTAATTAAAATTTTATGAGGTTTGTTATTGAAAAAAATGGCCCAAAAGAAATAAAGAAGGGTAAGTTGGAAAATGCATTGCAGCACTTAACTCTTCAAATGCCACAATGCATGTAGAAACATCAGCAAATCACCTTAATAAAAATAAACACTGTCTTCCTTTAAAATACCATCCCCTGCCACCCTGTAGTAAAACAATACTTTTCCAAATATATCATCTTGCTAATTCTTTCACTGCAGTTCACTTGCTGTCCTACACTATTTACATATACATCTCCCATTTAGTTTATACTCCAATACATATTGGCCAAATGGGTGGGACCTCGTTTACATAGAGTACCCTAGTCCATGATCAGTAGTGAAACAGCATGTAACATACAAATATTATATATCAATCACATTTATGAGCCAATCACCAGAGGGCGTACCTTTGTTGAAGGTTGTGCTTCAGGGCTGGCAACTCGGCACGTAAAAATCAGCTGCCAATCATTAGCGGACCGGAGTTCCGCTGTGGTGACCCCTAACCGGGAAATGCCGAAAGACACAACAACAACAACAACCAGATGAGTTTCACAGTGACAAAATTTCTCAGAATTCTTCTGGAATAACCCCCAGTCACTGGAAGTAACATGTAGCTGTTTGAAAACACTAGGAGAAAAATCATATAGCCACAGCAAATGCAAAGGCCAGATGATTACAGACTGTAATCAAAGGGAAAATGACAGAACCTCTTGCCCCAGAAGTTTATGGCTCCCTATTCTAATTCTAAGGCCTGTAATGTTGAAGCCTGGAATTTACTTGCTGCACTGCTATGCAACGTGTAACAGCTAGTATACCATGTACAGCATTCTGACAAGTACATGTGCAAAAGTAATAGAAATCATTCTTTTAATAAAAGTTACAGAATGGATATAAGGAAAATCACCTTTTATCAGTGCCACCTCAAGGTGCCATTGTTAACCTGTTTAATTCAAAGGTACAATTCCAGACAACTGAACATCTGCATCACCTACTTACAGAAAGCAGATGTTACTTCATTACAAGATGATATATTTCCACTGTGGTACTATGAAAGCTCATTGTCTCTCCCCGTAAACCCCAGTGTCAGAGAAAAACTTTAAACATTAATCTAGGCATAGTTTACTTTTTAAAGAAATGCTACAAATATGTGTCTTATGTTGACCGGCCCATTACGTTTAGTGAACTGGAAGTCATGTGGCATCATTAGCATGAAGGGGAGGTATTCCCATGGCCATCTGACATAACTTCTACTGATCTTGATGCCTAAAAACAAAAGTTTGCTACATTTCAGTAAAAGGCATAATTCATGTCTTCTGTCATGAACGTGGTCATTACACCCTGCAGCCAGAATGTGGGGTATTTTCCTTATCGCTACCAGTGAACAAATCCATCCTGTCTTTGATTGCCTTATTTTATTCATACAGAATAGAAATTGAAAGGGTGTGGAGGTAAGGTGTTAGGATCTTAGAGAGAAAGGTGTTCTATTCATGCCAAAAAGAGAGTGGGTTAAGACTTATTTAAATTCTTGTTACAATATCCTCCTCAGATGAGAACTAGGAATGAAAGAAAATGGGAAAGAAAATATACTGAAGTAAATGAAAAGATAAGTGACTGCTATCTAGAAATGTATGTGGAGAAAAAGACAAGATGGTTAATGTGAAAAGTATAACAGATGAAAATGTATCTTTCAGTTATGAATTATATTTAACATACCCAAAATGTTAATTCATTCTTATATGGACATAACCACATTTGTTCATCTCTGACACTGAATAAAACAAACATTATACATATTTCCATATCACAAATATAAGCTACAAATTACTAAAGCACTCAACCTTCCTCTTTACCTAGAGGAAAACAGTTTTTGTACTTACTTTCCTCACTTGCATAGAGAAAAACAGCTCTTATACTCACTTTCCTCACTTGTCTAGAGCAAAGTAGTTTTTTATTCAGGCATGTCCAAGGGTCAGCCCCCAGTGTTCTCTCCTGTCAATCTGATGAATCTGGGCATTTGGGGCATTGTAGCAATTGCCTCATATACACAGAAAACCCTCTCCTCCTAACACCCAGCACCACAACCTGTGAGAGATGCACTTATCTAGGCAAACTGGAGGCAAAGCTTTCTCCAACCAAGACTGAACTTGACAGTCAAGAGGAGAACGTAAGCACTTGCACCACACCACATTCATCACATAGTCCCACTAAACCTACACCACCAAAATCCACACATAGAAACATAAAAACATTCACAGAGGCTCTCAATAATAACCTGCTCAACCAACAGAGATTTCCAAAGCAGAAATTCAAGTAACCTCCACCCCCCAACACAACCCAAATGACACATAGCCCACAGACTCAGTGTGCCAATAAACCACACCCCATAAGGCAAAACAACATACCAAACACACTAGTCATAGGTGACTCTATAGTCAGGCACACTGATGTCCCACTCACCAGGCTAATCAAGGAGAAGGTAACTGTCAGCTGCCTGTTGGGTGCCAGGATCCGCCACATATCCCACCCACTCAGGTCACTCCACAACAAGTACAAATATGACTCTGTCATTGTCCATGTTGGTGTGAATGACCTGAGACATACTTTCATGGACTATATGAAAAGAGACATGAAAGCTCTCCAATCTTGTAGCCCAGGCAGGTATGACCCTAGCCCTGAGTAGCATCCTGCCATCACTCAGAATGTTACCACAGTACAAGGACAAAATAATTGACTTCAACAATTGGCTAAGCTTCTGGTGTCTTTGTAAGGAGATACAGTATCTGTCTCCTGGGACAACATGGTCGACAGACCACAATGCTTTGCCAGAGATGGCCGGCACCTGTCACCCCTGGGATTCTGGATATTGGCTAAGGGTCTTGCCCCTCCTATAGTGCCTTTTTTAGGCAAGGTTCAAATGACAAATTCACCACAGTAACAGGAACAGGCAAACAAAAACTGAGGGTAATGCTACTCATTGCTAGAAGTCTAAATCTCAAAATATACTCACTCGAGACACTCCTTAAAATGGAGAACATTGATATCTGTGCAGTGATTGAGACCTGGTTCAAGGCTGTAGAGAGCACCCCTGCATTACCAGGTTATAACTCATACCACACTTTTCGGCCATCTAACCTAGACCAGAACACCAAAGGCGGAGGTGTGTCCATACTCATTAAGGATATTCCCACCGCCAGGCTAGTTGCACAGCATAATGCATCCGAGGTTATCCAAGTGCAACTAACTCTGGGCAAAACTGCAATCCAAATTGTAGCTTGCTACAGATCCCCCATCATGCCCCAGGATTCCCACTCCTGTTTTCTTGATATACTGGAAAATATTACGGTTCAACCAAACACCCTAATAATGGGTGATTTCAACTACCCCACCATTAACTGGGAAAACTACTCATGTACCAACTCCTTCGCTCATTGCTTTCTGGAATTCATAAATTACAATGCCCTGGATCAACTTATCCACACACCCACCAGGGGCAACAATATCCTAGACATAGTCATTATCAACATGAGTGACCAGTGCTTCACACCTGAAGTCAACTCCTCGTTGGTCAGATCCTAAGCTAATCACCCTAGATATTTACATCCCGCCCCCACCCACCATTAAGGAAACCATGGTAAAAAATGTTTCCAAAGCCAACTTCATGCTTCTTAAGACAGAAGTGGCAAACGTCATGACACCCATGCAGATGGACAATACAGTTACGACTGCTGAATCCTACACAAATGCAGTCTATAAACACTTACACAAGTGCATGGATCGTACTATCCCAAACAGAACCAAGATGCTATCCTCCAAAAAAAGGAAGCCAATCTGGTGGTCCCCTGCCATAAACAAACTCTATAACAGAAGGAAGAAACTGTTGCAAAAGAGAGTAAAATCCCATGAGTGGACGAGCTCCCTGGTCACCCTCAGTAAGAAGCTGAGATCCCTTATAAGATCCTCTAAAACTAGCCACGAAAACAAAATCATGACTGATTCTAAGGGCAACCACAAAGCATTCTACAGCTATGTCAGTAATCTCAATGGCAACACCCAGATCTGCTCTGAGTTACAGCACAATGGCATGAAAATTACAGAACCAACTGATATTGCCAACATCCTGGCAGGTAGGTTCAGTTCTAACCTTACCCCCCTTCTCACCCCTTAAAGGGCCCATATCTATACAGGAAGAATGCAGAGTCCCTGTAATCACATCTATGTAGGTAAAAGCTGCACTCTCTAAAAAAAAAACACAGCATCCATGGGACTGGACAACATCCCAGGCTGTGTTTTACATGAACTTCAGAACAAACTGGCTCCCCACCTAAGCACCATGTTCAATCATGGTCTCACGTCAGGCTTTGTGCCCACTGAATGGTGCACAGCAACAGTTATCCCATTCCACAAAGAGGGAGCCACCAATGATCCTGGGAACTATCGCCCTATTAGCCTGACGAGCCTGGTCTGCAAGGCCATGGAACGTATCATCATGGAATTCATAAACAAAGACATTGGTAACCTCCAAACTCTGGTCCCCACCCAGTTCAGGTTTGTGAAAGACAGATCATGTCTTCTGAACCTGACTGACTTCTTTGAAGCAGTCCCCAAATCATAGATGAGGGTAAGGTGGTTCACACAGCCTATCTTGACCTCACCAAGGTTTTCAACAACATCCCCCATTCTGGAATTATAGCTAAACTCACTAAACTAGGTATAAATACCTATGTCACAAGATGGTTTGCCAACTGGCTTACTGACAGAACCCATACTGTAAAAGTTGCAGACTCCAAATCTGACTTCAAACCAGTGACAAATGGAGTATCAGAGGGTTCAGTCTTGGGACCTCTCCTGTTTGGTACTTACTTCTCTGAAGTACAGGCTAACACAGAAGGCCTCTGGTGAATGAAGTTCGCAGATGATTGCAAACTAGGAGCCATAGTCGAGTCCTCGAATGATGTGGACATCCTACAGAAGGGCATCAGTGAGACAGATGCCTGGTGTCAGAGGCATGGCCTCAAGCTCAATGTCAAAAAGTGCATTGTCATCCCCTTTGGTAAAAACTCTGTACCCATGAACTACCACATAAAATGCAGTCTACTTAATGCCGAATGTGTGATAAGAGACCTTGGGATCCAGGTGGACAGTAGTCTCTCCTTTGATAATCACATCACCACAGTAGTCAGGAAATCCTTATATGTGGCACACCTCATTACAAAAGGGTTCTCATCCAGGAAAAAAGAGGTCATTGTTCCCCTCTACTCGGCACTCATTAGACCCATTATAGAGTACAACACCTGTTTTGGAATGTACCTCACAAGACATTTGCAACAGCTAGAAAGATCACAGAAGTGGATTACTGGCCTCAGATGGCCTACACTGACCATCTCAAAAAACTCCAGCTTTACTCTGTAGCATATCACCTACTCCGAGGAGATCTTTGGCTAACATATAAAGCTATGTTAAACCCAGAGCTGTTGGACATGCTACACCTAAAGAAATCCCAATCCCTCTGAGCTACATGCTCTATGGACCTAAGCCTTGTCACCACAATAAACAGGACATGCTGAAGGGATAGATTCCTGCCCCAGAGACTTCCTATACTCTGGAACAAGCTACCCATCTATGTCAAGCAAAGTTCCTCATTAGCACTCTTCAAGAAAAATCTTGATGAGTGGATAGGAAATAGGAAATACACCCCGGGAATCACTTTTGTGATTCTGCTCGACAGGGAACGAGGAAATTAACTTTCTTGGGTGGCATAAGTCAGGGAACCTTGCTGACTAGGGTTACTTAGGCCCTTGGGCCAATAGACTAGTACCTACCTATGAACCTATGAACATGACACAATTTTTAAACATGGGTGTATGAGTGTTCTTAGATTTTGTAGTAACAAATGCATTCCAATACAAACGGGGTCCAGAACAAGTTAACTTAACTTCTTGGAGTACCAGCTGTCATTGTTTCAGTAACTATTACTTTATTTTCATTAAATTTGAATATAAATATAATAAATAAAAAAACACCCAATTTTTGGTATTTTTATGATCCAGTGCCATTTTGGAGCCTGTTTTTTTTATTTCATTAAATTTTACATTAATTCCAAAATAGTTGCATTTTCTGTCTTGCACATTGTACAAAACAGCTTAATTGTCAGACCCTTATAAAATAGATATCCCAGTGTGTGGTTTGCTTTGAGACACATTCAACCAAAAAACAACCAAAAAGCCATGTAATCCTTTAGTGGAATAGGCAGCTCACTTTATTTCAAAAATAAACGCTTAACAGTTTCACCACATTTTCATCTCCTATAACAGGACTTCATCAGACAACCAAGCCTTTCCCATCACTTTCATATATACCTCATACCATGCTTTTCAGCCCCAAAACTTGGACCGAACCAGAAAAGGAGGGAGAGTATCAATATTTGTCAAAGATACCCACACCTCCAGGTTGGTGGCACAGCACGAAGCATCAGAGACTATCCATGTGCAACTAACAGTGGGTAAAACTGCCTTCCAGTTTATAGCCTGCTACAGGCCACCCTCCCAAACCCAGGAACCCCACTTGGCCTTCCTGAGAACACTGGAAAATATGAAGGTCTCTCCAAACACCATTATATTGGGCGACTTCAACTACCCAAACATAGACTGGGAGCATTACTCTAGCTCCAACACCCTAGCCCAAAGGTTCCTAGAATTTATAAACTCAAATGCTATGGAACAACTTGTTACCACTCCCACAAGAGGGGGAAACATACTGGACCTGATCATCACCAACATGGGGGCTCTATGCTCCAGACCAGAAGGTATCCCTCACTGGTAAGATCAGACCATAAACTAATCTCACTGGATATTCATATCCCGACCCCACCCCCTGCCCAGATAACCACAGTGAAAAACTTTTCTAAAGCAAATTTCACACTCCTCAAAACCGAGGTGGAATCCTTAAAAGCCCCCTGTGAAATCCCAGACCGCAGAATCCTTTATAAATGCATTCTATGAACACCATCAGGAATACATGGATCATGCAATCCCAAATAAAACCAAGACCCAATCCTCCAAAGGCAGGCATCCTGTCTGGTGGACCCCAGCCATAAACAAACTATACAATAGAAGGAGGAAGCTACTACATGATAGAGCAAAATCCCAAAAAGGGAAGGCATCTCTGATCAGTATTAGCAAAAAACTACAGGCACTCATAAAATCGTCTAAGGCCAGCTTCAAGAGAGAAATTGCAAAGGACACTAAGGATAATCACAAGGCTTTCTTTAGTTATGTTAGGAACCTGGGTGGGAATTCCCAGATATGCTCAGAATTAGTCCAAAATGACAAAAAATACACCGAACCCACAGACATTGCCAACATCCTAGCTGACAGGTTCAGTGCAGACTCCCCCCCCCTCCCCACCAAAAGGGCAAATATATATCCCAGCATAGTGCTGCCCCCCTGACATCTCAGATGCTCAGGTAAGAGCTGCCCTCTCCAAAGCAAAAAACACAGCATCAATGGGACCAGACGGTGTCCTGGGCTGCATCCTACATGAACTCCAAGAAGAGCTAAACCCAAACATAAAACTACTGTTCAATCTCAGCCTTACTACAGGATATGTACCCAAAGAGTGGCGTACAGCAAAAGTGGTCCCTCTCCACAAAGGTGGTGCCTCAACGGATCCTGGAAACTGTCGCCCCATAAGCCTGACTAGCTTGGTCTGCAAAGCTATGGAAAGGATCATCATGGACCTCATAAATAAAGATACTGGGGACCTACAGACACTGGATCCTACCTAGTTCGGCTTTGTTAAGGGCAGATCCTGCCTCTTAAACCTGGTCGATTTCTTTGAAACAGTCACCAAGGCCATTGGAGGGAAGGTGGTCCACACAGCCTACCTGGACCTCGCAAAAGACTTCGATACAATACCCCACTCGGGCATTATAGATAAGCTCACCAGCTTAAATATAAACTCCTATGTCACTAGATGGGTTGCAAACTGGCTCAAGGATAGAACCCACATGGTTAGAATTGCTGGAGCCATGCCAGACTCCAAACCAGTTACAAGTGGTGTCCCACAAGGCTCAGTCCTGGGACCTCTCTTGTTCGGTATATATTTCTCGGAGGTACAGGCCAACACGGAAGGACTGTGGCTGACTAAGTTTGCAGATGACTGCAAACTAGGCGCCATAATCGACTCTCCAGCAGACACAAGCATCCTACAAAAGGGCCTCATAGAAAAAGACAACTGGTGCCAGAGCCATGGCCTCAAGCTAAACGCCAAAATGTGTATAGTCATCCCCTTTGGCAAAAACAAAGTGCCCACAAATTACCACATAGGTGGTAATCCATTAAGTACGGAAGAAGTAATTAGGGACCTGGGGACCCAAGTTGATAGCAATCTCTCATTTGAAAACCACGTGGCCAAAGTGGTTAGAAAAACATTTTATATAGCCCACCTAATCATGAAGGGATTCACATCTAGATCAGGGGAGGTCATCGTGCCTCTTTACTCATCCCTCATGAGGCCCATAATTGAGTACAGTGCCCCTTTTGGGATGTACCTTACCAGACACCTGCAACAACTGGAAAGACCCCAAAAGTACCTCACCAAGAGGATCAAAGGGCTCAAACAGAAGCCATATGCTGCCCAGTTAAAGAAACTCCAGCTCTACTCAGTGGCATACCACCTGCTCAGAGGCGATCTGTGCCTGACATATAAAGCCATGTCCAACCCGGAATTAATGGACATGCTGCACCTCAGAAAATCCAAATCCAATTGAGCTATGCACTCGAGAGACTTGAATCTCAGCACTGAAATAAATAGGACATGCTGAAGGGACAGATTCATAACCCAGAGGCTCCCTTCACTCTGGAATAAAATCCCAGTCCAGGTTAGGCAGAGTCCCTCATTGACTCTCTTCAAGAGGAATCTTGATGAGTGGATGGGAGATCGTAGGTTTACCCCGGGTATAACTTCTGTGTCACTGTTAGACAGAGGCACAGTATACTAACCTCAAAAAAGAGCATAGCAAAATTCATTTAAAATGGGTGGCAAAAGCCAAACACACTCTGGCTAGGCTTATAAATGCCCCAGGGCAGATAGCCTAGTATGAACCTATGAACCTATATATATATATATATATATATATATATATATATATATATATATATATATATATATATATATATATATTTATATATATAGATATCGATATATATATATATATATATATATATATATATATATATATATATATATATACACACACACATATATATATATATATATATATATATATATATATATATATATATATCCTCCCTTCACCATTCAAATCAACTTTAATTAACAAATAACCAGTCAATTAAATACACATGTAATTGACAATTAATAAAAGTCATATACATATCTTCATAATATATAAATGTTAAAATACCCTAAGAACATTTAGAAAATGTGGTGTGAAACATTTAGAGAATATATAAATTATATGCAACATGTAAAAATATGTAGAAATATATAAAATGCTTAAAAAAATAATACAAAGTAGTACAAACTAATACAAGATGGTGGTTTGTGTTCTTATTAAGAGCTAGTGGATTACCCAATTTGTATATACTGCTGCCATCTCCTGGATACATAAAAAAATTTATAAATATTTTAAAGTTATTTAAAAAAAAAGAAATGTAACTTCTGCAGTAGTGCAGCGGTAGCGTTGTTGCCTCACAACCAGAGGTTCTCCTGTTCGATGCTGGACTTGGGAGTGCCTTCTATGTAGAGTCTGCATGTCCTCCCTGCAGTTGGGTAGCATTCGAAATACTTGTGTAAATGGATGTGCCTTCGTTGAAGGTTGGAAGTTGAGCTGGCACCTCGATGTTCGTGAAAATCTACTGCCAATCATTAGCAGACCGGAGTTCCGCTGTGGTGACCCCTATCTGGGAAAAGTCAAAAGACAACAACATTTAAAAAAAAATTTAAAAATATTAGAGCTTAGCCGCCCTTAATGTAATTAATTAAATTTCCTCTGATTATATTATGTTATAGGAGGGTGAAAACATGGTGAAACTGTTAAGTGTTTATTTCTGAAATAAAGTAAGCTGCCTATTCCACTAGAGTCAAGTTTACATTTTTCATAATTGCGAGCTCTTTGCTACCTTTTTGATTGGTTACGAGTTCTATAATTGGCATGGTTTTCCTCTGTTTCCTTTGAGACACATTCCAAGTAATTTGCAGACACTATTGCTTACATTCTGTTTAATTTATATAAAGTTGACATGTCTTGTGCAATTATTTCTAGCTAAATATTCTGCATTTTAAAGACTAGATACTACTGTGACATGTTTCTAGAATTTGTTTTTAAAAATTTCATTACAAACATTTGCCCATTTTTTGTAAATATTAATATTACACAGTAAGATTGGACACCCTTTGTAAGGGCCTTAAGGTAGCTGGCAGAAGGGTTCTGATGGCAGTGAAAAGTACCTTATAGTCTTGGCAAAAGGGTGCATGGCTAATAAACCTGTGCAAGCCTTTCCCAAGGTGTGTGTGTGTGTGTGTGTGTGTGTGTGTGTGTGTGTGTGTGTGTGTGTGTGTGTGTGTGTGTGTGTGTGTGCATGCTGAGGTTGCTGGTTCTTATGCACTGTGCTAGCAATATTTTTTTTATATTTGCGGTCTAAATGCTTTTTGATACTCTGCATTCAGTACTTTGCTTTCATTAAAGGATTATGTAAACTGATGACTACTATGACTTCACATAATCTTGAAAATGATACATTTTCATTCACTTTACTCCCTTTAGTATTGTTTTTGTCACTAATCTGTTCTTCAGGTAACAAAGATCAACTGTGGAAAGCATCCACTAAGGATCAAAACCATTAATATTCAATATGTTGAGCCCGCTGCTTAATATATTTAGCAAAACTCTGAGTATAGAGGCTGATGTAAAAATGGTAAACTCCAGTCTAAGTCATGTAATCAACATTTATTCTAATAAATAAATAAATACAGCTTTTGCTTTAATAAAATGATAACTTCTATAATTCTTTCATAAGTTAAAAAAAAACATAATTGGTAACCATGTTCACACTACTTAGTATGTTCTTCAGGAGAGGGTCTGTTGTAGTAAGATAATGGGGGACTGTAAAATTCTCACCACCACAGTGCAGCACTAGATATCAAAGATGTCAGAGCTTGATGCAAGCCAATGATGATTAGGTCTAAGTAATTCAAGCATAACATTGGCACACCGACAAAATGGCTGCATAGTAAATAAGAGTAAATGTCTTTCTGACAGCAGTCATGCTACTGAATGGTAGAGATTTGTCCATGATATGAGCAGTCATCTGACAAACTGTCAGCAATCATACTACTTGTGATGTGGATATCCCACCACTGCCAAAAAAATATGATGACCCACTACTGGACCACTAATCAAGGAGCCTCATTCCTCACCACTGGGCATTGTCAGTGGGGGATATTCACTGAGAGGATGACAAGTACACACACATTATTTCCATATGCAGCTCTCTGCATCAAGTGCAATTTCCTTTAAGAGCATGAAGAGCCATCCAGTCTGACATGAAACTGGCACTTCTGTCAGTCAGTGCTTCCTTTTGGAAACCTACCCTGCTGAAATCTGTAACAAAGCATTTGCCACCTTTTCTGCCTCAATGGAGGATACAGCCACCTCGTCAGGGTATCTGTAGCATAGTCTACTACCACTAGGATATACTTCTTCCCTGTGGGACTTGGGGAACTCAGAGGCCCAAAATATCCATAGCTTCCCTCTGAAATCGCTCCTCAACCACAGGCAAAGGCATCATAGGAGCTTTCACCTTGTCTCCTGCCTTGCCTACTTTTTAGCACTGCTCACAGGTTATGCAGTACCCTGTTACACTTCTAGAAATCCCAGGCCAATAAAAGTTTTGCATAATACATCTCTTAGTATGTTTTATGCCCTTATGATCTGCAAAGGGAATTTCATGGGCTATGGCTAGAAGTGCCAGAGGGCAGGCTATGGACACTACCAACTGCTGTATTCTCTCACTCTCTAACCCTCCCTCCCTCAGGGATCCACTCTCTATACAGTTACCATTTGTCCCAGTATACAGGCATCCCCTTTCCTTGAGAAAAAGGGGCCTCCCTGGCTACCTCACTCAAGCCTTGTAATGTAAGGTCTGAGAACTACGTGTCTCAACTCTCTCTTTCTAACCCTTCCAGCTTCCCTTTCACAGGTAGTCTGGTATCCTCTGACAGTGGTGCCTTACTGTCAGCATGGGTACTACTACTCACCTCTGCCCTTGCAGTCACTCTCTCCAAGGAAACATCAGTACCCACATGCAGCTGTGGCTCACTTTCAATCTCGCTGCTACAGGTTAGCTCCCTCCCTGAAGTAGCCACCTCACCAGTCCTCGGTTCATGTGTGCAGCCTGTCTGGGTCCCCCCAGGCTACCAGACTTGCATGCCTGTTTCCAAGCTTGACTGAGTGTCACTGCATGTACACAAGGTACTGCATTACCAATATCATTCCCTGTCAGGACATCTGCAGGGATATCCTCAAACACACATACTCGCTTGCTTCATTTTCCTCCCTCCCAGACAAGGTGAACCCTAGCCAGAGGTATTTGGGCTGGAGTCCCTCCTAAAGCTCTGACTGGAGTAGACTGCCCAAGCAAGTAGTGCTCCTCTTTAACTATTGCAAGCTTTACAATGGTTAAGTCAGAGACTATGTCTCTGCTAGCAGTGGCCTGTTTCTCCTCTACTAAGATAGGATATAACCTCTTTTGCAAGTCTGGTACCCTTGTTGTCTACAGATAACTTGCCACTAGTATTCTGTAATTCCCACTTGCTGGCTCCCACACATTTTGTTCCACACCTTGCCTCTGTGGACATATATATGCTACATGGCCCCATTGATTACATTTAAAACATGTAACCCTTGATCCTGGCCATATACCTGAACTAGTGGCTTCCCCTGTTACTGACTGACTCTGTTAGGTTAGTTTAGGCTTCCCTTATACCCAACTGCTGCATTGGGTGTCCTTTCCTGTGCAGTGATGCCCCGCTTCCTAAGTATATGGCTCTTTTTTCCCCAACTCATCTGCAGTATTGCATTCCCTATCCGCCAACCAGATTCCCTTGTCCTCAGGCAAAGTACTAAGGGCTTGTTCCCTCACCAAAAGGTCTGCCAGCCCTTCAAAAGTGGTAACCTGATACACACTCACCCACCTATGAAAATAAGTGCTTAGTTCAGCAATATATTCACACACACACACTTTCATCTGCCTTGCATCTATACTCACAAAACGTTTTTTCTATAAGCTTCAGGTATTAACTTAAAACACTCTAATAAACAATTTGTATCTGCATTATAATTAAAAGCAAGCTAAACCAACCAAAGCCATTCATTTATTTTGTATTATAATTTAAGCAATCGGTATCAGACAATTTAGGAACAGCAGTCACATCTTTACCATGGAGGGGTCAGGAACCTTACCCAAAGCCCTTGGTCAACATTACCTATTACATACCCTTTCAAATATATGAATCAAACTATCAAATATATCACCCTCTGTAAATTAGGGAAGAAATGTACTACCTTTATTGCTTCTGGAGTGTGGTTATTCCTTTCCCAGTTACCTCCATGAATTTAGCGAAGAGTCAGCATCTCCTGATCTCTGCCTCTCATTTTTTTGCTTCCAGACATCTCCATCTCTCTGCCGATTTTAATGCCACCTGTTTCTCCTTTTCTTCAGCCTCCAAATTCTGCAGTCTCTTTTCTGATTCTAGTTCCAGTTGGCCTCCAATTCAAGTCTCTTTAACTCCAGATGGATTTTTAAGTCCTATGAGGCAAAGTGTAACTGTCCATTTTCTGAGAGTGTACATCCCCACGACCAGTCTGGCTGTCTTCCTGGTTGCTAGTCTGTGATGCAGCTGTGGTTAAGGCTGCAATCATTTCTCCTTTAGTCAGGTTTGCATGCCCCAGTCCTTTGCACTGGCACATTTCAGCCAACTGGTTCCTTGTCAGCTTGCCATAATTCTTGCTGATATCCTTGCCTGCTCTCCCTGACTAAATAGGCTAACAAAAAATAAATAAAACTATTATGATATGAAACTCTTAATGTCTATTGTGTAGCTGCTTGAGAGTACAAACACCTTCTTAACAGGAGTTCAATATCCACACCACTGAATCCTAGTACGTGATGTGGTGATCCCACCACTGCCAACAAAATGTGATGTGGCTATCCCACCACTGCCAACCAAATGTGATGACCCACCACTGGTACAGTAATCGAGGAGCCTCAATCCTCACCACCGGCAACAATAAGTGACATTCACTGAGAGGCTGACAAGCACACACACAGTATTTTCAAATGCAGCTGTCTGCATCAAATGCAATTTCCCTTATAAGCACACAGAGATCATAGTCAGTCTGGGGCTGTTTTTTCCCACTTTATCATTCCCCACTGGCACAGCTATAGAGTTGAGTCCTTAGCCAGGGTTCCAAGCCAGTGCTTTGTATCCCTGCCCAAGTAGCTGACACACTCACACACACACGCACACACACACACACACACACACACACACACACACACACACACACACACACACACACACACACACACACTCACACACCTGGGGAAAGGCTTGCACAGGTTTACTAGCCATGCACGCTTTTGCCAAGACTATAAGGTAGTTTTCACTGCCTTCAGAACCCTTCTGCCAGCTACCTTAAGGCCCTTAACAAAGGGTGTCCAATCTTACTGTGTAATATTAATATTTACAAAAATGGAAGTTTGACGAAGAGCAAGGCTATTAGGAGTGGCCCACACAGTGTCACCAAATAAATATGCAAGTACTCTCAAAACATAAATATCTCTACACAGATCAGCCACAATGAAAGGTTTAAATATATTTAATAATAAATAATAAAAGAAGACAATACTAAATATATATTCACAGTGACATCAGAGTTTAAAACTACAGGTAATATTTAAAATAACATTGCAGCACAGGCTCACACAAACAAAGACAACATCTAAATTAAACTTCATTAGATTCCTGACTATATCTAAGATAATTATACTGTTCCTTAGAAACTTACTTCATTAGAGCAAGGCAAATGTGGTGAATGGTTCATGTTGATGTTGTCAGGTCAAAGACCGAATGCAGAATTCTCTGTCTGTCTAAGAGTCTTCTCAAAATAATATCCAGGATTTAATAAACTCCATGTAGACACTGTGTAGAGCCTACATGGAATGTATGCATGTATATGGCCATGGTTCCCTCTCAGCAGTGCGCCATGCATGCCAATGATAGTGCGCTACTGAGGGAAAACATAGGAACAGGGATATTGAATCATTGTAGGGAGATGTGTACAAGATACCAGTGGTTGTGGATGCCTGGTCAGATGTTATGTACAGGCTGCAGCTCCCTGTAATGCACCCTGACACTGTTGAAATGCTGTGAATTGTATTTAATGTGTAATATATAAGTTATATAGTTTTATTTATTTATTTTGTATTATTTTTCCTGCATGCTTGCACAGCATGGAGTGCAGCAATGCCAAGCTGCACTTACATATAGACAGCTGACACCTGCTACAATGTAAAAATCAAAACCAGATGTAAACAGTTATCATAATTAATTATTGTATTTTTCCATTGTAGGTTTTTTTTTTTTTGTAATTGCTGTTTGAGTGGCATGGTGTGGAGCACTGCAAAGCCAAGCACAGCTTATACATACATAGCTGACACCTGCCAGACATCTAAAAATAGAAACCAGATGTAACTAATTATTTATTTATAGGTTTTTATATGCATGCTTGTGTGGCATGGCACTGCGCTCAGTAACGCTAACAGGTAATCTAGTTGTATATGTGAAGGTATACCAGCTTTCATAATATCCAAGTAGATAAATGGGTAGCGTTATGGACTTATGTGTAGTAAGTCCAGGGTTTCAGTTCATAGCAGACAGTGCATATTTGTAATTTAATGTACAATTTTTGTTTAACAACAAAATTGTGAAATATGGTAGTGCTGCACTCCGCTAAGCTTTGTTCAACTATGCTAAGTACTACATAAACATGCTAACAGCCACCAAAGTTTGCACAGTGCTAAGCTTCATTAAATTGTGGTTGTATGAGACTTTGCTCTGCTCAACTCTGCTTAGCTGGTTTGTGCTCTGTTAAGTGATGCAGTGCTTTTTTGAATGTTGCTCAATGATGTGTAAGGGAAGGAAAACAGCCTACATTAAGGGCAGTAGGCAGGAATTCTGCATCATTCATTGGAATTCAATTGACTGTTGATATGGCAGGTGGTGCTGGTGAAGGTGCATGCTTTTGGGCACAGAAGTGGGGTATTCGAGAGTCTGGGGTCATGGTTGGGCTCCTGGTAAAAAACACATGAATCTAGGCTGCTGCAAGGTGGTTTCCAGGGCTACAAATGTAAGGTGGAGGCCTGTGACCAGTTGGCCAGGGAACTTACTAGTGCTACTGGAATCCCTCATACAGATGAGCAGTGTTGTCACCATTATGACAACCTGAAGAGCAGAAAGAGGGGAATCTTGGACACCTGAGTCCATGAAGCTAGAGCAGGGAATGCCCCACATATATGTAAATAATTGTTCCTCTGTTTTACCAATATGCAAGCTGAATGTCTTCAAAACTGGCACACATAATGGTGTGCTTCTCTCCCAGCAGCTGCAGCTGAGAGGGCTTGCAATGTCAAGTCCCATGCTGGACACCTGGCCAGGGTGTGCTGTGAGTGTGGTAAGTACGGATGTATCATGCTAAATGTAGTGCAATAAGTAAGAAAGTGTAAGGCATTTACTGCAATAAAGTATACACAAGAAAAACCTGTAGTGCAATAAATGGGTATGTACAACTGTAGTGCAATAAAGGGGCAATTAGAGCTGTAATGCAATAAATGAACAAAACAACTGTAGTGCAGTAAACAATAAACAATACTAATAATAATAAGCAAAATGGTGTACAACAGGATTGTGTCATAACCATTGCAGTAAAGCTATATGCATTGATGGTCTTTGGTAAGGTTGCTGCAGTCAAGTATAACACTGTAATAGCTATAGAATGCAAAACTAATGGCCTGCAAACTGTATTATTTAACTCATATATGGGTGAGGTAGCCCACTCCATGGGCAAATATTGTGTGTGGACTTCACAGATATTTCAAAGCAATACCAATAAAAAAGGTTCACCAGCATTGTTGATTGTAAAATAAAGCTGTATTAATATATACAGTACTGTTGTATTTCGTGCATGTGTGCTCTACTGTCACTGTAGTCAATTATAACACTGTAATAGATCTAGAATGCAAAAAGAATATCAGGTAAGTTGTATTACTCAGCTGATAGTATGGTTTCAGGTTATCTCTCGACCAGTATCAGTCACTCAGCAGTCAATAGTTACTCAGTAGCTCAGTCTGTTAAAGCCTGTTAAATGCACAGTAGATTTTTCCACATGCAGTCCTGGGTTCAAATTCAATGGTATGTAGCACTACATTTTCAGTATCAGTCATGTAATGCTCACATTTTCTCTCTCCCTATGAACAGAAGATATATGGGTGAGGTAGCCCATATTATAATCAGCTATTGTGTTTAAATTTTACAGAATTTTTAAACTAATAGCAAAAAAGTGCTCACCAGCATTGCTGAGGTTTTTGTCATCTACACTGTTGTGGCAAACCCTTATCAAAGCCCTCTCTCCTCAAGTTCATCCAAGTTTCAGAACACTATGTCTGGACAATTTCAATCTGTTTATGCTGCCAGCCTGGTTGACATGGGCATACTGAGACAGTGTAGCAACTGCCTCATATTTACTGACAACCCTCTTCTCCTAGCACATAATTCTTATACTTGCGAGAAATGCATCTATATCAGTAAACTGGAATCCATGCTTTCTCATGCCTCAGTCAGTACCCCTGAAAAGTGGAGATTGCCAGCACAAACACCACACCACCCACATCACATAGCCAAGCACAACACGCACCCACATATACAGAGATCCTCAATAAAAACTTACGTAAACAGCAGAGACCTCCAAAACACACTCACAGACATCCCACACACAACACCAAACACATCACAGACAGCAGACCACACACCGGTGTCTCACAAACACAGCCAATAAGGCATAACAATAAACTCATAGAGTCCATAAAACATAACATTAAACCAAACATAATAGTCAATGGCAACTCAGTTGTGAAACACACTGAAGTCCCCCTCACCAAGCCCAACAAGGAGAAGATTATGGTCAGTTGTCTGTCAGGTGCTAGAATCCTCAACATCACACAATCACTTAAGTCTCTCCACAACAAGTGCAAGTATAAGTCTGTCGTTGTTCATGTTGGTGTGAATGACTTGAGACGTACTTCCCTGGGCTATATGAAGAGAGAAATGATTGAGCTGTTAGAGTATGTGTTCCAGGCAGGTATGACCCTAGCCCTAAGCAGCATCCTACCTTCACCAAGAATGATACCACAATATCAACAAAAATAATTTACTTCAACAATTACTTTAATTTCTGGTGTCATTTCAAGGGGATCCAGTATCTGTCTGCCTGGGATGACATGGTTGGCAGGCCTTGATGCTTTGCCAGAGATGGTCTCCACTTGTCACCCCTGGGATTCAGATTCTGGCCAAAGCTCTTGTCTCCCCCATTGTGCCTTTTTTAAGCAATATCCCACAGACAATCTTCCAACATAAAAGATATGTCAAAAAGCAAATTGAAGGTCATGCTGCTTAATGCTAGGAGTCTTAACCTCAAAATGCACTCACTGGAAGATGCTGACATCTGTACAGTCATGGAAACTTGGTTCAAGGCTGAAGATAGCAGCCCTGCCTTACTAGGCTATACCTCATTCCACACATTCTGACACCTAAATGTGGTTGGGAAGACTAAGGGTGGTGGAATTTTTCTTTTTTATTAAAAACAAGCACACCTCCAGATTGGTTTGTCAGCATGACGCACTAGAACTTCCCCAGGTGCAATTTACAGTTGGCAAGATGCCCTCCCAAATTATAGCCAGCTACAGACCCCCTCCATGACTCAGGACACCCACTCCTCCTACTAGGACCTACTTGAGTCCATCTAGGTACCCCCTAACTCCCTGATCCTCGGTGACTTCTACTATCCCACCATAAACTGGGTGAACTATTTCTGCTGTAATGCACTCATCCAACAAGTCCTTGACTTCATCAGTTCTAACACACTAGACCAGCTTGTCTCATCCCCCACAAGGGGAGATAGCATTCTAGACTTGGTTCTCACCATCATGGGTGACCACTGTACCACCCCCATAGTACGTTCTTCCCTGATGAGATCAGACCATCTGTCTGTCTCATTCGAAGTGTCTAACAAGTCCAACTCCCACCCCAGCTGTAATCAGACTAAAAAATATCTCAAAAACTGACTACAACCTTCTAAAAGAGGGTATCAGTAGCTTTACACCACTGCCCTCCTCAGAGGATGCAGACAAATATGTGGAACAGTATGCCAATGCAGTATGCAAGCACCTCTACAACTGCATGGACTCAGCCATGCCCAACAGAACTAAAACCTGCTCCTCAAGAAAACACAAACCTATGTGGTGGACATCCTCTATCAACAGGTTTAACAGCAAAAGGAAGAAACTGTTGCCCAAGGCTAAAAAGGCACACAAATTCCCAATTGGAAAAACTCCCTCCTTAACCTCAACAAGCAAATTAGATTACTAGTGAAAACCTCCAAAGCCAATTATAAATCAAAACTAGCCTCTGAAACAAAGGCTAACCACAAAGCCCTTTTCAGTTATGTCAGAAACCTCCATGGCAAAGCCCAGGTTTGTTCCAAATTATTTCTTAATGGCACCACTTACACTGATCCTGTTGACTTAGCCAACCTGTTAGCTGATAGATTCAGTGCAAACTTCACTCCCCTGTCCCCCCAAAGGCCCATTCAACATCCTCAATACTTGACACACACCTCACATCTCCACTGATCAATTGTTAAAGGCCCTATCCAAGGCAAAGAACACAACTTCCCTGGGACCTGATAGTATCCCAGGCTCTATTCTGCAACATCTCCATCAAGAACAAGCCTTGCCATTGAGCACACTATTCAACCATAGCCTAAGTACAGGCTTCATTCCAGCAGAGTGGAGAATTGACATTGTCTTCCCTTTGCACAAAGGTGGTGTCACTACTGACCCTGGAAACTATCACCCCATTAGCTTGACAAGTCTGATCTATAAGATCATGGAGCATATTATTATGGGCATCATAAACAAGGACATAGGCAATCTTCAAGCACTTGACCCCACCTAGTTCAGGTTCGTCAAGGGCAGATCTTGCCTGTTTAACCTGGTTGACTTTTTTTTGAGACTGTCACCAAGGGACTGGATGAGAGAAAGTCAGTACATACAGCTTACCTTGACTTGGCCAAAAGCTTTTCACACAATCCCCCACTCAGGTGTCATTAAATAACTAACAGAACTTGGCATAAATCCCTATCTCTTCAGATGGGTGGCCAAATAGCTCACTGATAGGACCCGCAAGGTCAAAACAGGTGACACTAACTCCATTAGCTGACCTGTCACTAGTGGTGTCCCACAGGGATCTGTCCTGGAACACCTATTGTTTGGCATATACTTCTCAGAGGTCCAGGACAAGACAAACGGCCTGTGGCTGACCAGGTTTGCAGGCAACTGTAAGTTGGGTGTTGTCATTGTCTCCCTAAATTATGTTAACATACTTAAGAGGGTCTTACAGCAACAAATGACTGGTGCCAAAGTTATGGTCTTAAGTTAAATGCAAAAAAAAGTATTATCATAATATTCAGCAAAAACATGGCCCCTACTGATTATCACATTAGCAGCAAACCCTAAGCATACAACCTGTAGTGAAAGACCTGGGTACGCAACTTGACAACAATCTCACATTTGACCATCATGTAGCGGCAGTGGTCAAAAAAGCCTTTAACTTGGTTTATCTCATAAGTAAAGGGATTGCATCCAGGAAAAAAGGAGGTCATTACCTCTCTGTCCACCTCCCTCATTAGGCCAATAATTGAGTACAATGTCCCAATTGGTACGTACCTCTCCAAACACCTGCACCGACTGGAAAGGCCAAAGAAATACCTCACTAAGAGAATCCATGGCTTCCAACACCTGTCTTATGTAGACAGGCTCAATTCGCTTTCACTCTACTCTGTATTATACAGATTGCTCAGAGGTAATATGTGTCTCACCTAAGAGGCAATCTCAGACCCTGCTCTACTAGGGATGCTAAATATCTGTAAGTCTAACTCCTCGCATAGTACCAGATCAAAAAGCTTAAATCTAATATGTGACATTAACAAAACCTGCTGGAGAGACAGGTTTGTCTCCCAGAGGCTGCTCCATATCTGGAATAAACTCTCCATACACATCAAGCAAAATAGTTAGCTCTCTTCAAGTGCAACCTTGATGAGTGGATGGGCAACCACAAATTTGTCCCAGGGGCTCCACCTTTATCCCTCATTAATAGGGGTGACAGGTGCTGATTGAGGTTTATTTTTGGGGATAAACTCTTGGCTAGGCTTGTAAGTGCCTCATAGCTATTAGCCTAGTAATCTCCTATGATCCTATGAATAATTCTGTTTATTTGCAGTATGGCTGTATTCCTTGCATGTCTGTACTAAGTTGCTGCAGTCAATTATTACATTATTTGCAGGTGTCCCCTGCAGTCACAGCTATTGGGTTCTAGCCCCATGCCTCCCAACTAAGTCATGATGGCTGTCTAGTTTATATACTGTACACAAACATGCCTCTCAAGTGTCAAGATTTCTCATAATGTAATTAAAACTGTCTAATCAATCTGTCACAAAAATATCAGAGAAGGACTACCTGGAATGCAATGTATTACCAAATCTGTTTACACAACATATTGGTAGCTATATAAGTCCACATTATGTGAAACTATTCTCTGTAGTTGTGTACCTGCATTTGTCATAGCTTGGCCCATACTGACCCATGCTAACAGCTTGAGAGGTATGTATGTGCTACAACAGCTATAGGAGAATTGTAGTCACTGTACCAAAACGGACATAACACACCTGTAGAGTATTTATTATCAGTGTTTCAGGGTTGTAATCTGCAATGCCACTAAGGGAATGCATTTCTCTCTTTCCCCACCCCTTATTTTTATTTATTGTTATTTATTGTTATGATTAAACTATTAACATATGTTGTTAAACTAATTACATTTTTGCAAAATGTGATATAATATTATGTTTTATTATGATTCAGTAGTAACATACTTTGTTAAATTATTTTGTTGCACTTACAGCTAACTTATTACTGCCATACTGTTGCCATACTAATGGATATGCTATTTACTGCTGTGTTACACTATACATTAATATGTATTTGTATGAATTAAAATGAAGTTTCATTCTGTTAATACTAATGATGGATTGGTTATTACTAACCTTAACCTATTGCTATACCTCTATCACCACAGCACGTCAAGGATGGCTGGTTCTGGCTGATCCCCCTACTTTGCCTCAACAATATGTGGCACTAACTCCCAGCACATCTGGGACCCATACCGGTTGTGCCCCATCTGCTGCCCCTGTACTATCCTGCACTGTCCCCCCAAATATATTGCTCCTACATAGCTCTCCACTTTGCCCACGTGTACTCTGGACACAAGTAATTTGGTCCAGTTGGCATGACAGTGCAGTTATTTTGTCCTTACCCCTCTCTCTGTGGGTGAGAGTTCAAATCCATGTACATATTCTGTCAAAGTGCACAGCTGTTGCTGTACAAGAAATGGATAGCTATGGTTCTTTCCTACACCCTTCCTGCACATCCCTACCAGCCTTCCACTATGTTTTTCTCCCAGCTTTCACCCCATTTCACCACTTTCATATCTCCCCATTTTTCTTTTCTTTATATTTTTTAGCATGATACTGCTCAGTAAGCTGTGTCATGCAGCTATACTAAGCTCAACTAAATAGGGCTATATTGATTATTTGTGTCCTCAAATTCTTTTACACATTTACAAAATAAATACCTGTCTCATGTTTCAAACCTGATACCATCGCACCTGCAGACTAGTGCATTAACCTGCTGCAGCTCACAACTCTTACTTAAAATAAATACTTTAAAAGAAACATAGTAGTTGCCAGTTACAGTCATTAAGTGCATTTCAGCATAACTGCTTGGTGTGCCACACCATGCAAACTTTCAAAAAACTTAATAGAAAACATGGGACTGTTCCTGGGACTCTGGTGCAATAGTACAGCACTGCAAAGCCAAAGACATAATAATGGAAGTAAGTGAGGGCTCTGATAGCAGGTACATGTACCCATTATCAGCACCATTTAGAAAGGCACCTGCTAAGGCATTTATGGCAAAATACATGTGCAACTGTGAAGATTGAGGGAAGATGGGCAAAGGCTGCCAGCCTATCAAATAGAATATGATACATAATTCTATCATTTGTAAAAATAAATGTAAAAATATAGCCTTGTTTCTTAAATGAAAGAAAACACTGTAAAATGTGAATTTCAAGATTGTAGCAACATTAACATCTGCTATAAAGAAAACTAAGCCAAGCAGTTCAAATGTTCTTTGAAGTAAAATTATCTAAATAATGGTGCTGAAGCGGCTGGCTGAACACATTCTTTCTTTTGTCTTAACTTAAGGAATAATTGCTAGAGTGTACATGTGAAATGTCTTTTATTGTTGTAGTTTCCTGAGTAGGTGTTAGCTTGCCAAATAATATAGTTGGGAACTCCAGACTAAGTGTCAAAATGATGCAATGTGTATACTGGGAAAACCTAAGTGTCAAAATGGTGTAATGTGGGAGGGCCTAACAAAGATGTTTGTTAGTGAGTTTAAAAACTATTGTTCAGAGAGAGACTGTGAGCATTTTGATCTTGATGTCAAACTTATCAGCACTCTGCCTGTTGTCTTATGTAAGTAGTGTCTTAGAAATATGTTTTCTTGTAGTAATAGCTAGGAACGTAAAAGAAAGTTAGACAAGTGTTTTTTTTCTGTTATATCTGAACTTTCCTACTGTATTGTTTTAAGTTTCTGTGTGATATCTGAACTCTTAGATATCAATGTGGTGTAGTAGTATTGTCTTTTGTGTTTAATTATTTATTATTAAATATTTAAAAAAAAACTTACCTGTGCCTGGTTTATGTAGAGATAAGTAAGCTCTAGAGTACATTACATATTTATAGAGTTTATTGTAATAAGTCACTCTAATAAGCCTTAGACTGAATAGTCACATTACCAATTGGATAATAATATTGCGCAGCAATAATTGAACACCCATTTAAGGGCTTTTGGGTAGATGATAAGTATTAGCTGGTGGTGGCAGAAATTACTACCGTATAGTCTGGGTAAAGGGGCATGGCTGGAGAATCTGTGTCAGCCTTTCCCAAGAGTGTCTGTGAAGTTGTATAAATACTTATCTCAAAGTGTGTGTGTGTGGTGTGTCAGCTACCTGGGCAAAGACACGAAGCACTGGTGGGACAGAGAGGGTACTGGAGAATAGCTTGCCAGCTAGGCTGAAATCTGTGTGCCAGTGGAAAGTCTTACTGGGGACCTGGAGAGCAAGGGAGCAACCAGCCCCAGACTGACTGTGATCTCTGTGCGCACTAAAGGGAAATTGTACTTTACTGTGTGTATTTGTTATCCTTTCATCTTATATGAGATGCCCTCCCTGGTGTTAGTGGTGAGGATTGAGGCTCTTGATTGCTGGGCCAGGGCATGGTCAGCACATTTTTGGTGGCAGTAGTGGGATAATGTATGCTCACATTTATTGTTCACAGTGGTTGGGATAAGATATCCTCACTTGTGGTTTACAGTGGTGTGGGTAGAGTGAATCCTATAGCTTATGTAGAGTGCTCTCTGAAGGTATTTTATACTCTAAATTAGCTGCACAGTGTGTACGCAGAGTTCAGATCACAATTATTTTATTTATTTTGTTAGCTTTGTTAGTCAGGGTGAGCAGGCAGCATGTCAGCACAGGAGTATAGAAAGCTGACAAGGAGCCAGCTGGTGGGGATGTGCCAGGCTAGAGGACTGATGCATGGAAACCTGACTAAGGCAGACCTGATTGCAGCCTTGGGAACAACTGCATCAGAAAACAGCATCCAGGAAGACAATCAAACTGGCAGTGGAGATGCAATATCCTCGGGGAATGGACAGCTCAACCTTTCTGCAGTGGACTTAAAAATCCAGCTGGAGCTAAAGAGACTTGAGTTGGAGGCCAGGCATTTGGAGATAGAAGCCGAAGAAAAGGAGTGTCAGAGGAAGCATGAGAGGGAAATGCTGACTCTTCACCAGAGTCATGGAGGTAATGGAGAATGGAGTAACTAGACCCCAGAAGCACAACAGGACAGTAAATTTCTTCCACAATTTAAAGAGGGGGATAATTTTGATAGCTTCATTCACATGTTTGAAAGGGTATGCAAACAGTATAGCATTGACCAAAGGCTCTGGGTATGGTTCCTGACCCCCTTACTCCATGGGAAAGCTGTAACTTGTATATCACAAATGCCTGACTCTGTCAGAGTATGCCAGACTTCCAGTTGAAGGGGAGCTGAGAAGGGTTAGAAGAAGAGAGCTGAGAAAGGCTCAGCTCTCAGGCCCTACATTGCAAGGCCTGAAGCAGATAGGTAAGTAGGCACCTGATTCTCAAGGGAAGGGGGGATCTGTATACTGGGACAAAGGGTTACTATACAGAGTGTGGGCCCCTGAGGGAGGGCTAGAAGGTGACACAGTACAGCAGTTGGCAGTGCCTAGACCCTACCATCTGGCACTTCTAGCCATAGCCCATGATATTCCCTTTGTAGGTCATATGGGCATAAAACATACAAAGAGGCATATTATGCAAAACTTCTATTGGCCTGGAATTTCCATAGATGTAACAGGATACTGCAGGACCTGTGAGCAGTGCCAAAAGGTAGGCAAGGCAGGAGACAAGGTGAGAGCTCCTTTGATGCCTTTGCTTGTGATTGAGGAGCCATTTCAGAGGGCAGCTATGTATATTGTGAGTCCTCTGAGTACACCAAGTTCCACAAGGAAAATGTATATCCTACTGGTGATGGATTATGCTACACGATACCCTGAGGCAGTGGCTTTGTCCTCCATTGAGGCAGAGAAGGTGGCAAATGCTTTGTTAGAGATTTTCAGCAGGGTAGGTATCCCAAAAGAAATGCTGTCTGACAGAGGTAACAATTTCATGTCAGACTTACTGGCTTGTCTGTGGAAGTCCTGTGGGATGAAGCACATGAAGACCACCCCTACCATCCCCAGACTAATGGTCTTGTTGAGAGGTTAAACTCTACAATCAAGTCCATGCAACGGGTATTTCCAGATCTGTTTAAGTGGGAGTGGGACAAATATCTGTCCCATCTCTTGTTTGCTTACAGAGAGGTTCCCCAGGAGTCTACAGGTTTTTCACCCTTTGAGTTGCTGTATGGGCATAGGGTGAGGGGACCTCTAGATTTAATTTGAGATGAGTAGGAAAGTGAGTGTGAGTCTCACAAGGAGTCTCTTGTGGCATATATCCTAAACCTCAGGGCAAGGCTCAGGGAACTCATGGGCTTGGCCCAGGAGAACATGGCAGAAGCCTACCAACAGAAAAAGGTGTGGTATGACAGAAATGCTCAAGCTAGAGAGTATGCTGTGGGGCAGTAGGTAATGGTTCTCATTCCTGTTAGACGCAACAAACTGCAAGCAGTTTGGGATGGACCATACAAGGTGGTAAGAAAGGTAAGTGATGTTAACTACATGGTGGAAGTGTTAGGCAGATGGCAGGGGCACAAATTGTACCATGTTAACATGATGAAATCTTACCATGATAGGGATGCCTTAGTGCTGAGCATTTGCAGTGGATTATAGGAGGAGTCTAAGGGAGATCTGGGGACTGATCTCCTCAGTGAGGCTCGGGCCGACACCTCGGTGGAAGGGATAGCAATGTCCCAGCAGCTATCTCCTACCCAGGTTCAAGAAATCCAAGCAGTGTTGCAGGATTTTGGGGATGTGTTCACTGGGAAACCCGGGAGCACCCACCTGGTGCAGCACCAGGTGGATACAGGACCCCAAAGGCCTATTAGGCAGGCCCCTTATAGGGTGCCTGAGAGAGTCAAACAGACTCTGAGGGAAGAGGTACAGGAGATGCTGGAACTAGGGGTGATTCAAGAGTCCAACAGTCGCTGGGCCTCGCCAGTGGTGTTGGTGTCAAAGGAGGATATCAGCACCAGGTTCTGTGTGGATTACAGGAAATTAAATAGTCACACAGAGTCAGATGCTTATCCCATGCCTAGGACAGATGAGGCCCTAGAGCAGCTGGGTGGGGCTAAGTATCTTACAACCATTGATCTTACCAAGGGTTACTGGCAGGTGCCCTTGACTCCCAGTGCTAGAGAGAAGTCAGCCTTTGTGACTCCTTTTGGCTTGTATGAGTTCACAAAGATGCCATTTGGGCTGAAGAATGTCACCGTGACTTTACAGAGGCTGGTGCATAATATCCTAGCAGGAGCAGGAGGATTTACCCTTACTTACCTAGATGATATTGCCATCTATAGCCATTCCTGGCCAGAGCACCTTCAGCATGTCAGCGAAGTGTTGGGCAGACTACAGAGGGCAGGGTTGATCATTAAGATGAGCAAATGGCAGGTGGGTATGGCAGAGGTCTCCTACCTAGGACATAGAGTGGAAAGTGTTAAGATAAGGCCAGAACCTGCCAAAGTGGAAGTCATTCAGGCATGGCCTGTACCTGTTACGAAAAAGCAGATGAGGGCATTCCTAGGGGCAGCAGGGTACTACAGAAAGTTTGTCCTTAGTTATAGCACCATAGCTGCTCCCCTCACAGACCTGACAAGAAAGAACAGGCCAGATAAGGTAGTGTGGACCCCTGCATGTAAGCGGGCATTTCAGAAGCTTAAAGAAGCTTTGGGAGACCCCCTGTGCTAGCCAGTCTGGGTTACAGCAAATAATTTGTTGTACAGGTGGATGCTTTGAACCATGGGGTGGGGGCTGGGGGCTGTACTTAGCCAGATTTCTTCAGAGGGGGAAGAGCACCCAGTGGTTTATCTCAGTCATAGGCTCCAACCAAGGGACAAATGATATAAAGCTGTTGAAAAAGAATGTCTAGCTATAGTGTGGGCATTGCAGAAACTTCAGCCTTATCTGTATTGAAGAAAATTCACTATAATGACAGATTACAACCCTCTAACATGGTTAAACAGAGCCAGTCAGCAAAAGGCCAAGTTGCTAAGATGGAGCCTGGGGTTGCAAGCATATGATATGTCAGTGCAGCACCACAGTGGTATTAGTAATGCAAATGCATATGGGCTCTCGAGACAGGGAATGGGGTGAGGTTCCCTCAGATAGACCTAACCCTCTGAAGTGGCGTTTCTCAAGGGTCAATTGAAAAACTTGCTTGAGTTCTCCAGGGGGGAAGAGATGCGAAGATTGGGGGAAGATGGGTGAAGACTGCCAGCCTAGTCAAATAGAATTTGATACATACTTCTATCATTTGTAAAAATAAATGTAAAAATACAGCCTTCATTCTTAAATGAAAGAAAACACTGTAAAATGTGAATTTCAAGATTGTAGCAACATTACCATCTGCTGTAAGGAAAACTAAGCCAAGCATTTCAAATATTCTTTGAAGTAAAATTATCTATATAGTGGTTCCAAAGTGGCTGGCTGAACACATTCTTTCTATTGTTTTAACTTAAGGAATAATTGCTAGAGTGTATATGTGAAATGCCTTTTATTGTTGTAGTTTCCTGGGCAGGTGTTAGCTTGCTAAATAATGCAGTTTGTTTGCCTGGGAACTCCAGACTAAGTGTCAAAATGATGCAATGTGTATACTGGGAAAAGCTTACTGTCAAAATAATGTAATTTGGGAGGGCCTAACAAAGATGTTTGTTAGTGAGTTTAAAAACTATTGTTCAGAGAGAGACTGAGCATTGTGATCTTGATATCAAACGTATCAGCACTCTGCCTGATTTCTTATGTAAGTAGTGTCTTAGAAATATATTTTCTTGTAGTACTAGCTAGGAACTTAGAAGAAAGTTAGACAAATGTTTTTTTTCTGTTATATCTGAACTTTCCTACTGTATTGTTTTAAGTTTCTGTGTGATCTCTGAACTCTTAGATATCACTGTGGCGTAGTAGTATTGTCTTGTGTTTTTAATTACCTATTATTAAATATTAAAAAGAAACCTTTACCTGTGGCTGGTTTGTGTAGAGATAAGTAAGCTCTGGAATGCATTGCATATTTATAGAGTTTATTGTAGTAAGCCACTTTAATAAGCCTTAGACTGAATAGTCATATTATCAATTGGATAATAATATTGCACAGTAATAATTGGATACCCTTTTAAGGGCCTTTGGGTAGTTGATAAGTATTAGCTGGTGGTGGCAGAAATTACTAACGTATAGTCTGGGTAAAGTGGCACAGCTGGAGAATATGTGTCAGCCTTTCCCAGGAGTGTCTGTGAAGTTGTATAAATACTTATCTCAAAGTGTGTGTGTGGTGTGTCAGCTACCTGGGCAGGGACACAAAGCACTGATGGGAAGAGAGGGTACTGGAGGTTAGCTTGCTAGCTAGGCTGAAATCTGGACCCTATAGCTGTGCCAGTGGGGAGTCTTATTGGGGACCTGGAGAGCAAGGGAGCAACCAGCCCCAGAATGACTGTGATCGCTGTGTGCACTTAAGGGAAATTGTACTTTACTGTGTGTATTTGTTATCCTTTCCTCTTATATGAGATGCCCTCCCTGGTGTTAGTGGTGAGGATTGAGGCTCCTTGATTGCTGGGCTAGGCCACAATCGTCATAGCAACACATCCATATAAAGCCTTGCACATACTGATGGATGTATAACATGATTGCCAAAGCCTGTGGCTGTGAACATACATCTTTCAATTATTCCTGCTGCAGTAGTGACTCAGCAGCTCAGTCTGTTAAATGATTCATAAACAGTGCATTTTGCCATGCACAGTCCTGAGTTCAAATCCACTGGTGTGCAGCACTGAATTTTCATTATTGTGAAGCCAGCAAATAATGACAGAGTCATGCAATCTTTATCTACACAATGCATGTCAAATTAATTTGACTGCTTTTAACTTATGGAAGTCACAGGCCTGCAGGTAGGAACACATTTCACATATCCCTATATCAAATGTATATGTGCATAAATACGTCATGCAGTACTATGAATTCACAGAGAATGTCAGGTTAGGTACTGCGAATGAGGGCCACTAATATCAGAGTGAACCACACAATCCTTTCAGAGTCACAGTGCAGATTACCACAGCTGAACACCAACCATACACATTTCAAGTCCATGGTTGTAACAAGGACTGCCCTTGTACAAACTGAAAATTACTACCAGACTGTAATACGTGGCCTGGCAGATGACCAAATGGTGAACATATTCACATATATGCACACACACACACACACACACACACACACACACACACACACACACACACACACACACACACACACACACACACACACATGGATCTCAGACTTTTGATCGAAAGATGAAAAACCCAAATCCATTACCACCGAACACACTTTAACGAAAGAGCTTTCATTAAAGTATATTAAAAAACCCCACAAAATCTACTTGAATGGAGGGGGCAAGCCCTCCTACACCTGCCATGTGGGGGGCTGTGTCCCCCACACCCCCTACTTTAATATTCTTACTCTGAGGTTGCACTACAGTAGGGAAAAGGGAGTTTTCCCTTACTGCACCATAGTACGACCGGAAAAACAAGCATACTTACGCAAAAGTGCTGCTTCGGTGAACAGCACTTTCGCGCAAGTATGCTCACCAAATTGGGATTCATTGAAAGATGCAGTCGAGCATCTGTACGGATCCTATATATAGATATATATATATATATATATATATATATGTGTACACACATATACACACACATATATATATATATATATATATATATATACATATTTATATACATATATATATATATATATATATACACACATATACATATATATATATATATATATATATATATATATATTTATATATACATACCCCATCTTACTCAAGGACACAGCAAACATGTTGCCTAGTACTCTGCTATTGATACCACTGCCTAACATACTTACCTTAAACACATGCCTTCATTGGAGTGTGGGCCTGGCTCTACAACAATGCTGACACAACTCACACAATTATGCCTACAGCTCGTTGTCCTCCAAAGTCTTCACACTCTCTGTCTATGTCTATTACCTGCAGCAGTAGCTACAGCCTGTAGCACACCCATCTCTATGTAAAAGAGCCTGCTGCAGACCTACCCTCTGCAATGACGTAGTCTCCCCACCCTAGTAATGTCCAGAACAACATATCAGAAATGGGCCCTAATCTTCATGGAGGCCTTATATATTCTACAGTGGTTGGATGTCATTGGCTGATGATAGTTTAAATCAGCTATGTTGGTTGCAATTAGCATTTCAGAACCACAGACTGGTTTATAGGTAATCACCTGCTGCTGTGCAGCATGTTTAAAAGGTAAGCAACTGGCTATGGGGAACCATTCTGTATGAGACCTTCCTCACATAGAGCATGCCATTGTGACAACTATACTATCACCACGTATCAACAGAAGAGTACTGCACTCCATCAAGTATGTAAATGTTTTTGTGTACAATAGGTTGCAGATAGGTGAATACACTTACGAGGAATAGTGATTACAGCATTAAGCCTTAGACCTGTAATGATGACATGCCAGTGACCTCCTGCTGTCTTACACCTACACAGGACATAAAAAACATCAAGAGTGCATTGTCTTTTGTCATTGTGGCACACTGGTCTCTTTTGTCTGTCCCTTTATAGTGGTTGCAATAACACACTGCTATTCATGTGGCATTGTTTGTATGAAATATTATCAAGGGGTTGCCCATAGGGGACACACCACAGTAGACCTGAGTGTTAGGTGTATAATAATACAGCACTAGCTGTCATGGCACACACGGGAATACCTGACTATTGTTATTATCTTAGTTGTATCCACACACTTTGTTTGCAAACTGTGGAGTATGACATGTGTGAGCAAGCAGTGGTTAGTGCCAGCTATTTTGGCCTTGTTTAACCTGTACATAGTGTACAGCAACATATATGATCCTGTAATGTGTTCCACTGTTTTTGTTTTTTTAGGAATTAAGTAGCATAGACACCATGCACCCTTCCTGGATACGGAGAATAAAATTATACTGCAAGCACTGTGGCAACATCATCACATCCTACTATCCAGGGGAAGACAAAGCAGGCAACAGTGAACTGCATTATGGGCATGCCTTTTTCATGATATGAATGGCATGAGCCAGCAGGGTAAAACATGTGAGCAGGTTCAGTACTGGGCAACCAACATTATAAATGCTGCATGATGAAGGGCATCAGATGTAGCCAGGGATCATGCTGTCACTGGCGGAGGGCCTGCAGTGGAACAACCACTCTTAGCCACTGAGGAATTCCTGACATATCTAGGAACAAACAACAGCTCCCAGGCATCCATCACGCCATACATTATGGAGGAGGGTGTCACAGTTTCCATAGATGAGGAGCATGCAGGTAAGCTTACTGTGATCAGCATTGTAATATTCTAGCAGTCAATGTGTCAGGTTGTAGATACTTTTATTTGAGTGTCAGGTCTTTTTTCTTTGGGGGTGTTTAACCTCAGTTATATACTCATACTCAGATTGTGACCAATACAACAAGCAACACAGTAACTACTGTAAATGTGAGATATATCAACGTGTTACCTTGTTGGGCTGCAACATGCAGTGGTACTGACATTACCCCACCCTCAACTTTTCACAGGTCTATCAGGTATTGGCCAAGGCTGTGGTCCTGTTCTGTGTAAGCATGACACTTGTTTTGTTAATAAACAATGATATTCTAGTACAGATAAGGGCCAGAATAATGTCCTATTTAAACATAACTATGTGTGTAAACAGTGTAGGATGTTTTTAAAATCTAGTCTGGAACAGGTACCTAAGGCTTTTAGAAGAGGTAGTCACAGGAGTGTAGTTCAACAAACAGATACACTTTAGCTGTTACAGATAAGAAGAGATAAGGCACCTGGTTTAAATGAGGCAAGGAATCTAAAATGCTTTTTAAAATACAACAGACTGAAGGTAAATACATTAGGTAGGGAAATTTCTATTTCCATATATTTGTTAAGAGAGTTGTACTCAGTTTTTATGTGTTGTTTCTTCAAGTATAGCGTCATACTGATTAATTAAAAGGTAAATATTACTGGTCATGATTTACTTGATTTACTTCAAGTGATTCTTATAAGGATCCTGAGCTGAGTTTGTATTTTGTTCCTGGAAGTGTTTTGTGGACAAAAGTGGAGAAGAAAGTTGTTTGACAGCTGATCCAGTTGTGGGTCTTCATTGTTATGAATCTTGGAGGCAATCATATACAATAATGCAGGTATTAATATACTGCTTTTTTCTTTCTTATTGTAGGTGACCATGGGGGCTTATGTCTGTCCCCTACACAATCTGATGCCAGTGTCTCTTCAGACTCTGATGTTGATGGTGGCCACAGTGAGGCATAGGTGGGAGTGTCAGGAGCTGAATCTGTCACAGAGGTAGACATCAATCTTCTGCTCCATTGTCACTGCACACAGTCTGTATGCCCACACATACCCCGTCCCCAGAGGCCACTGATATTGGACAGTCAGAGGGTGGGGACATTGAACAGGAAAGTGTAGCAACTATGGATCCAGTGACTGTAGACACTGGCCATAGTCAGAGAGCTGGTGAGGTCCCACACAGGCAGATTGACAGGGGTGCTAGTAGGAGGCCTGCTGTCCATGGACTATCTGTCACACCAGCATGTACTATACATTCCACACTGATGTTGTCGGTGTGTAGAATAGGTGAGACGTGTTAGTGCTGTCATGGATATGCAGGAGGTACAAAGTGGGAACTGACACCTCCCTGTATGGAGCCATGCACATCCCCATCAAAATATTTTGAAGACAGACTACATATGTACGGTTGTGACATGGACTCCACAGGAAATGTTATCTACACTGTGTATTGGTGTACCATGGAATCTGTGTGGCTGCCGCAGTTGTATTATGCACCTGTGTAGTGACATGGCAAGGGTGCCATGACACACAACGATAGGTGTGATGACTGCCACATTAGGCATACCAGTGACATTCTGGGATGTACACCCCAAACCTGTCAGTATTGGTTGTACAACAGTGAATGCATGCACATATTTGTGACCAGTGAAAGTCGAAGGCTACATAACGCTCTGTGTCCATAACACCATGTGTAATGGCTCGACTATGTGTGGTGTGCGGACACTACAATATTTTGTAAGGGTGGATGAATCCGACAGGATAGTATTGTGCAGTCATTGGCATTTTGTCATTGTAAGTGGCTCAGACAACTGACTGTGCCTTAGGCCATCCTGGATAACTGTTGGTTATGTGGGATTTTGTGACAGCTCCTGATATACACTCATTCATTAATGTACTCCATCAGAGGTCAGTGACAGTGGCTATGACTGCAGAGAGGAAATAGGTAGAAGGGGTATGCCAATCACGAACTCCACTGGTGACTGGCATAATTGCAGCATAATTCTCCCAGTGCTATGTTTCCTGAGTATGACTGTCAGACACTTGCCTATCCACCAGCTGACATAACACTCTGTAGATATAGACAGTTTCCAGCGTAGCCTGCTGGCCTAATATTCTCATACACATTGTCAGTCCATGGTTGGTGCAGTGAGATATATGTCCAACATCCATTGCATAGTGTCACAGTCAATGGACTCTGCTGGTTACAGTTCTTAAGCATGATCTGGAATTCAGCAAAGGTTCATAGGTTCATAGGTAGGTACTAGGCTATCAGCCAGAGGGCCTACGTAAGCCTAGTGCACAAGGTTCCTTGGCTTACGCCACCCAAGAAAGTTATTTTCCTGTGCCACATTTGAGCAGAGACACAGAAGTGATCCCTGGGGTGTATTTCCTATGTCCCATCCACTCATCAAGATTTTTCTTGAATAGTGCTAATGAAGAACTTTTCTTGATATAGATGGGTGGCCTGTTCCAGAGTATGGGAAGTCTCTGGGACAGGAATCTATCCCTCCAGCATGTCCTGTTTATTGTGGTGACAAGGTTTAGGTCCCTAGAGCATGTAGTTCGGAAGGATTGGGATTTCTTTAGGTGTAGCATGTCAAACAGCTCTGTGATTGACATAGCTTTATATGTTATATGGAGATCACCTGGGAGTAGGCGATATGCTATGGAGTAAAGCTGGAGTTTTTTGAGATGGTCAGTGTAGGGCATCTGTCTGAGGCCAGTAATCCTCTTTGTGAGGTACTTCTGTGGCTTTTCCAGCTGCTGCAGATGTCTTGTGAGGTACATTCCAAAAGGGGCATTGTACTCTATATTGGGTATAATGAGTGTCGAGTAGAGGGGAACAATTACCTCTTTTTTCCTGGATGAGAACCTTTTTTATGATGAGGTGTGCCATGTGGAAGGACTTCCTGACTACTGTGGTGGTGTGAATATCAAAGGCAGACTACTGTCCACCTGGGTCCCAAGGTCTCTTATCACACATTTGGTGTTAAGTAGACTGCTATCTATATAGTAGTTCATGGGTACAGAGTTGTCACCAGAGGGGATGACACTGCACTTTTTGGCATTGAGATTGAGGCCATGCCTCTGACACCAGGCATCTGTCTCAGCGAGGTCCTTCTGTAGGATTTCCACATCATTTGGGGACTCCACTATGGCTCCTAGTTTGCAGTCATCTGCAAACTTCATTAGCCAGAGTCCTTCTGTGTTAGCCTGTACTTCAGAAAAGTAGACACCAAACAGGAGAGGTCCCAGGAATGAACCCTGTGGTACTCCACTTGTCACTGGTTTGAGGTCATATTTGGAGTGTGCAACTTTTAAAGTGTGGGTTCTGTCAGTGAGCCAGTTGGCAACCCATCTTCTGACGTAGGGATTTATACCTAGTTTAGTGAGTTTAGCTGTAATTCCAGAATGGGGGATGGTGTTGAAAGCCTTGGTGAGGTCAAGATAGGCTGTGTGAATCACCTTACCCTCATCTACGGCTTTGGTGACTGCCTCAAAGAAGTCATTCAGGTTCAGGAGGCATGATCTGCCTTTCACAAACCTGAACTGGGTGGGATCCAGAGTTTGGAGGTTACCAATGTCTTTGTTTATCAGTTCCATGATGATATGTTTCATGGCCTTGCAGACCAGGCTCATCAGGCTAATAGGGCGATAATTCCCGGGATCAGTGGTGGCTCCCCCTATGTGGAGTGGGATAAATGTTGCTGTACTCCATAGTCTCATAAAGCCTGATGTGAGACTATAATTGGACATGGTGCTTAGGTGGGGAGACAGTTCATTCTGAAGTTCATGTAAAATGCAGCCTGGGATGTTGTCCGGTCCCATGGATGCTGTGCTTTTGGCTTTAGAGAGTGCAGCTTTTACCTGCGTAGTTGTGATTACAGAGACTCTGCATTCTTCCTGTATAGATATGGGCCCTTTAGGGGGTGAGGGAGGTAAAGTTAGCACTGAACCTATCTGCCAGGATGTTGCCGATATCAGTTGTTTCTATAATTTTTGTGCAGTTGTGCTGTAACTCAGAGCAGATCTGGGTGTTGCCATTGAGATTCTTTTTTTTTTTTTTTCAAAACAGGTTTATTGTTTTAACATATAAGAGAAATATCATAACAATTTTATACAAGTAATTAAAAATAGGTATTATTATAATATTCAACAAAACAACTAAAGTATTTACAAAGACATCCACTACAATCAGATCAATTAATTAAACTAAAATACCATGCTATTGAAATTAAAATTTTTTTAACAAATTTTGTAAATTATCCCATACAATAAAATAAGATGTTTTTCTGTTTGTTCTAGTCCTAATTGTGTTTATTTCCATATGGCACACTATATTCATAACATTTTTAAATTCATTGAACGAAGGAGGTGTATCTGAAATCCAATTTCTAGTTATTATTTTCCTAGCCACTGTTAGAATAGACCATAACAAGGGAAGCTTAACCTTTTAACACTTTGAGGTACAGGTGTGTTGAATAATATAAGAGATTTAGAAATAATGAAATTATCTGTAAAAAGAGCCTGCAAAATTCATTAATTGACTTCCAGTATTCTTTCAATTTTATACAGTCATAAAACATATGAGCCCAGTCAGCATTAATTTCTACATTACATCTCTTACATAGATTATCTTTATTATTTATTTTATTCATCATCAAAGGTGTATAAAAGATCTATGTAAAATTTCCATGTATAAAGTCTCCAGACAATGGAAGACGTAGTTCTATAAGCAGATTCCAATATATATTGTTTATCTTGTTGATTTGGTGGGTCCCCATTAATAGAAGTGAAATAATTCCAGTATGAATCTACACTGTAAAAGTTTCTTGTCTGATAACTTTATGTATGTATGAAAGTTTACCTTTATCAGAAACTTTATGTTGTAAATTTAATATCAAGTAATCAATCAGTGTTGGAATAGATTCTTTAACAGTTATAGACATTAAATCTATTTTATTAATGAGATGTTGTCTAAAGGTCTGAACCTCTAACCAGCAAGTTTCTCTTAGATCAAATTATTGTTTTAAGAAATCTAGATTTTTAACTTTATTATCAGATATCAACTGATACCAGTACTTTAGATCATTATCTATAGCTAAATGAGTTCCTTCAGAAGTAGATGACAAAAGCATACCCTGAGTATACATTATAGGAAATACAATAAAATTCCATTCCCTATACTTAGGGTGCATGAATATAAAGTTACAATAACTAATAATAATATTTAATGGGTAACAAACCATATGTTTAGGTGTAATAGGTGAAGTACAAAATTCCTTTAGTAACCATAACATGGAGTTATTTACAATCATATTTTTATGTGTTAAGGAGATTTTCATGAAGTGTATACTAATTAGCTCCCAATAATCTTTCCATTTTGTGACATATGACTGATCTATTAATAAAGTAATAACTTTTACAATAGAAGAGATAGTATATAAATTAAAGTCTGGAAAAGAAATACCCCTTGAGACCAGCTATTAGTATGTTTCTTTAATGCAATCCTAGGTCTATTAGGTGCCCATAAGAAATTTAACATTAGTGTATTCAGTTTCTTGATAATTATTTTTGTAGGTGGAAGTATTATTGATTGTATTAAGTATAAAATCTTGGGGAATATTATCATTTTAATAATTGTAAGTCTCTCCTCCATAGTAAAAAACATATTATTCCAGGTATTAAAAAGATTTTGTATATTAAGAAAACAGGTATTATAATTATTATATATAATAGATTTAATATCTTTAGATAGTATTATACCTAAATAAGTTATCTGACCTGAATTGGGTACATATTTAGTAAAATCACTAATGAGAATATTTTTTGTGTATATATAGGTAGTATTTTAGTTTTTTCTTCATTGAATATTAAACCAGAAATACTTTTAAAATTCATCATGTTATCAAATAGAGACTGTATAGAAGAATTAGATCCTGCTGATGTAATTAGAACATCATCTGCAAAAAGTTGAATTTTGGATGTTGTATTTTCATCTATTTCAAAACCCTCTATGTCAGTACTGTTTCTGATCAAATTAGTCCAAGGCTCCATTACTTAATTGAATAATAGTGGAGAAAGTGGACATCCTTGTTTTGTACCTTTAAGAATGGGTATTTTTTGTGAAACATATGTTCCTACCTTAATATAAGCCAATGTTCCTTTGTATAAATGTTCAATTAGATTTACAAATGCATCCGAGAAGTTTGTGCACTTCATTAAGGTAAACAGATAGTCCCAACTTACTGAATCAAATGCTGAACTTATATCAAGACTAATAAGTGTTAAATCTTTCTTTTTCCTATTTGCAAAATCTATTAATGTTAAAGTTCTTCTTATATTATCAAAAGTATTTCTATTTACAATGAAGCCTGTCTGATCTATATCTATAATGCCGGGAATGATTGTCTTCAATCTATCAGCAAAGATATTCATAAACATTTTATAATCAACATTAAGTAATGAGATGGGCCGATATGAAGAACATCTAGTTGGATCTTTATTAGGTTTTAAAATTGGCGAAATAAATGTATATTGCCAAGATGGGGGTTATTAACTCAGTTTGGGCCAAAATAAAAACCTTATGTATTAATGAATATGTATTTTAGAAAGGATTTTATATATCTCTGGTATAATACCATCATTACCCGGTGCTTTGTTTGATTTAAGCTTATTTATTTGTGTAATAACTTCTGTATATGAAATACTCTTGTCCAATAGTTTAATCTGTTGTTTATTAAGCTTTTTATTCATATTTGTGGTTATAAACTCCTTTATTTTATCTTTAGGTTCCATGTTAATATTATTATGGTTAATTTTGTGAAAGTGATTTCTAAATTCATCTAGTATTTCTGGTATACTAGAAACATTCTTCTTTTCCTTAGAGAAAAGATTTCTTTGATATGGTTTTGTTTATTCAACCTTTTTGTTTTATTTTTAAGTCTATGTAAGTATTTGGGGCTTATTGAATAAGACAAAAACTTGTATTCTCTAAAGTTATTTTAACTTTATGAGTTAAAATTT